>NC_034411.1:17560048-17597281 GCF_002078875.1 Numida meleagris | reverse complement strand
GGGGAGAGGGGAGAGGGGAGAGGGGAGAGGGGAGAGGAATGGTGCTGAGGTCACATCCAATTCACAGGGTATAAAAATGAGTCAAGCTTACTCCTCAGTTTTCATTAAGTCAAATATGCAAAGTTAGAGATGGTGGGACTGTCAGCACAAAACCCAACACAGAAAGCAAGAACATTTTTCTCCCCTGGTGCAGCTCAGCTCAGTGACCTTATAGCCACTTTTCTGGTGACCTTTAACAAGCAAAGATTTTCATTCATTTTGCAGTAACTTGAACTTGAGCAGTCTGTGAGCAGAAAATGCAACACCCAAAGGGAACTCCCAGGAAGGAAATGGAACATGAACAGAAAAATTAGATTCTGTACCCCTAGTTTCTACAAACCCAGCATTTAGCTTATTCAGCTACTGAATGAGATATGACACATGAAGTCAGCACAGGATCACTGCTCCATGCAATATTTCCACTGCTTGTTCCTGAAGAAAGGAAGAAGTTTCAAGGAATAGCCACATAGGCTGACTGCATGTGCAATACAGCATGCTAAATATTTCAATGGCTTATTTAGCTGAGAATTAAGTCTCAGTGTTTTCCACTTTAGATCTGAAGCTTCTGGTAAAATATTCAAGAACAGCAATGCTAAAACATCCCTGAGAACTGCAATCTTCCAGATGACCTCAGTGACATCAGAACTGGACCCTTTACATGACAATAATTTCTATATAATAAAACCTCATTTTGTTAAGATCAATCATACGCTGTCAAAAATGAGTGAACACATATCTCTGATAAAATACAGCTTGGTACAGTAAGTATTTTCATCTCATCCTCTTTGGTTTCTTTCCCTTATCAAAACTATGTTTCTACAAGCAGCTACTCAAAATTGTGATACAGTATTTTATTTAACAGAAGGAGCAATATCATGTCATAGACTGGATGTCTTTTGCTTTGGTCATTTTATAACTTGAATAAACCGGACAAAAAATGTTTTCAGCCAAAGCCGTAAGATAAATCTTGGGAAAGAACCATAAAAATCTCATAAATGAGAAAGCCATGGTTACAGCAGAAAAGTGCTATCTAGCAGGAAAGAGTATATCAAATAAGTTTTAAAATAAGTTAGAATGACAATGAATTCTATTTCTTTACAAATCCTTCAATGAGTCATTGGGAATGAAAAGAACGAAATTTTATTTTGTCTCCTGTACTGTTTTCATGGTTAGAAAGAGGGAAGAAGGGATTATCAGCATCTGCTAGTAAAACTATACAGCACACCTATCAGTTAAAGCAGTTGATTTTCCTGGTATCTACACCAGCAAAAACTTACTAAGGTCAGCAGCCATCTTCATAATCAATGCTGCATCACCAGCACCAATTTTATGGGATGCTATTGTACGGTGCTAGATGCCTTAGTTAGATTAATCTAACTAGAACACTTTCTGTATCATGGCACCTTCAAGGGGTACTGCTTAAAATACAGTGAGCAATTAAGCTTTCTGATGAGGCTCAGGGGTACGGCAAATTCATCATTACCAGTACAACATGTAGTTGGTACAGCATGTACTTTGGTTGTGGTATTTACCATATTTCTACTGCTGGACCATCACGAGGCCATCAGAAAGTAACAATGCTTTTAACCTGGATAGAGTAGAGGTATTTTATATGGGTTTTTATTTTACCTTACGTACTTGCTGTTGTTGGTTAGATAAAAATTATGGCAAATGAATCAGAAGACCAAAAAGTAAGCAGTGCTTTTCTAGGGGTGCAAAACAATTACAGTCCATCTGAATGGAGTGTATTACTGGAATCCTGCATTGTATGTTCTCTCACATACAATGGTTCATCTTGTCTATGGATGAAAAGCCTGAAATATCAGAAGGCAGTTATCCGACAAAATACCAGAAGTTTCCAAATCCTGTTCAGTTCTGAATTAAAATAATAGCTCCCCATACTACTGGATAGATTGGGTTGGATCATACTCAATCAATCTGCAAATTCATACAGCATGCTCTTAAATCAGCTCAGTCTCAATAAAATATTCTGATCAGAGGTTTGATGCAAGTATCTCCATTAACAGACTATTCCTTTGGAAAACAGATTTTTATGAAGTCTGTAAACTGGCAAATTGCTCATTGACAAATATAGCTATTCCTATTCCCGGTGCTAGAGTAATATAGACACACTTCACCACATTTGTATGTCTGTGAGCAGCTTGCTCTGTCTGAAGTGAGCTGCAAAGACAGTCACTCTCCACTGTGAGAATAGCGCTCCCAGCAGAAGTCAAGTGGACAGAAAGGCAAGGGGGAAATTATGCATCTGCGATCACGTGGGATCATCATAGCCACAGCTGAATTACAGATATGCCTGAAATAAAGCAGGAGAAAGAATCCTTCTGTTCTTCTGCATTCCCCAGCATCTTTTTCTCAATTTCCACATTCGTTTGCCTTGTTTCCCTCTCCCCTCATCACCATATCTTACTGCATCCTGTAAATTCATGTTGCTGCTGAGGTGATTTCCAATCGAGATTTGATGCATTTCTGTGCTTCCAAAGCTGCTGTATGGCAATTCACTGACAAACTGCTGATGCTGTTACCTCAGAAACGGCTGCACTTGCTCTTGAGAGACATCACTCTCATTTCAGTTTGTTACATACACACAATGAAGGAAAAGTGATATATAACGTGTAATAATATTTAAGATATGGCCTGCTTTCTGTATTTGTCTTCAGCTGTGACAGTATGATGGAGATGGGCTTCTCATGCACCGGCACCTGGACCTGGGCTCCTTCCATCACCAAATTCTGTCTATCTCAGAGGTGGCAGAGGGATTCTGAGGCTTTGTGGCTCTGTGGCAGGACCAGACTGCCTGCGTGCACGTTTTATAAGGAGCCTGCAAACATGGCAGAAGTGGGATATCTTAGGCCAGCTCTCAATAAAATGCCTTACTAGGACTAAAGCAGAAAGACCACAAGTGCAAACGCGCCAAGGGCTTCCTCATCTCATACAAAGGAAAAGTCATTTTCATCCCTTTAACAGTTTCTGCCTGTTTTTGTGAAAGCCACACAGGCACAGTGTTTTGGGCCTTTGGCTGTTTATGTTTCCTTGTGGATGGCAATGTTAATTGAGCTATCCACATACCACTGTAACAAGGAAAGGAAGGATGTGCTCAGAGTAACATCTAGCCTTACAAGTGAAATGAAATTATAAACCTGTACTTTCATTAGTGAAATGCCTGCAAAAATCTAAACTCTCTTTAATCCCTTAAGGGTCACTAATGCTTAAGCTTCCCTGAGGCTTCAGCTGCCTCGGAGAACCCTGCCCTGTTTAAGATGTGAATCACAGCCTCACTGGCCGTCCTTGTAGAACGCTCCCAACCTCAGCGTGGTTGGATATCCCTTCTCACTCAGCTGAGCCTTACCCAGGGCAGCACAACAAGCTGCTGGAAGAAAGGGAGATGTTCAAATTACCAAGGAGAAACACAGCAGCAAATAAGAGTTCTGGGGGTGTGTACTTTGCATAAGTTTTATCTACAGAACCAAGAAAACCTCACCCTAGAGGCCTTGCATGTCATGCTGGTGTTTGTGCCCTCACTTGGTAACACTTGCTTTGTGCCAAGGGGAGACAGTGGATCCTTCCTCCTAATGAGGATGGCAGCCCACAGCCACCCCTGCACAGTCCCATTGGAGGAACAGCTGAAAAGGAGCAGCCGCTCAGAGATGCTCCCAAGAGCCATGGTCAGCCTCAAAATCTCTCCTCAGGGAAGACGTGTCCTTGGGCACTTCCGTGCTAAATCAAACCAACATACCCCTGGAAAGCCTCAGGACTGCTGCTCCCTCCACAGAGGGCATGGGAAAGGGAAGGTGAGGAGATGGAGCCAGCACAAACCGACCACAGGGGATGGGAAGGGGCTTCCAGGAGTCACACCAGAGCTGCTTCTGGTCAGGAAACTCACCAGCAGGAAAGGGGAAGGATCTGCATCGATATGGCAGGTTCAAGCCACTGCATCAGTGACAACAGATGCAATAACAGCATCTTTGTTTCAGGGGCCATGCCTCCAATTAGACACTCCGATTACAGTTCAGAACTCAGGGATGATAGCACACCCCAGCTGTTGCTTACCAGTGTAGGACAGCAGAGAACATGCTGAATTTTCTATTGATGAAAAGTGATGACTATTTGTAGTTTTGCATGTGACCCTTGATACAGGATTTGTCCCATTGTTACTTGCACATGAAGCTAATGCATGGGGAAAAAACAAAATTGCTGGAAAAGGAAGATGTAGAATAAAAGTAGCAGAGCACTTTAGAAAACCCAAAATAAACCCTAAAAATGTGTTAGTTTCTTCTTGAAAATGAGTTTCTTCCTATTAATATCTTAAACAGCATAGGGCTGTCCCTTTAATCATATCTATTCCTTAAAATTAATATAGCTATGTCATCTTTGTAAATAAGCATTTCATTTATAATGCAGGAAGCACTTGTTGTTTCCAGCCCTTTGTAATCTCACATCTCTGGGTGCATAATTTATGAATCCTTATGAAATGTCACATGCAACTCTGTGATCCTCTGAACCCAGCATCATTTAAATAAAACAAAATAAAGCAGAAATCAAATCTGCCTATGGTTCTACTAACAGAATCAAGCTCTTCCCACAATAGTCTGTTTTGGTTACAGAAAGTTACCACTGCTCTCCTGGTGTGCGTCAGGGTGAATAAAAGCCAACTTACCACAGAAGGAATACCAAAACATCCTAAACATCTATGCTGGTATTTAGCTCTGCAATAATTTAGAATGGTGGCACATGCACGTTTTGGCCCAACCTGAGGCTTGTTCCACTCAAGCATTAGGCAGAAATAACTAAAAATCTGAAACCAGAGCCTGCTCAAATTTCTGCAGATATGAAGTAAATTATCTTCTTCATTTCCATTCATCCAGTTAGTTCAGTTTAATGATTGCTTCTATTCAAGCTGCAATCTCTAGCAGGACTTCAAAAAGTATGAAACTGGATTTTTCTTTTCTATGCTGTGAAAAAGAACCAGGTGAAAATGAGTGACTCTCTCCAGTTCAATTCCTTTTCTTGTACAGATAATACTTCAGGTTTCTAACTGAATTTTAAATATAAGATGTGCTTACATAAACTTATTTTTGTGCATGTTTACCACACAGATTCATTTTAACTACTTCAAAATGGTTCTTCTTCAAAATGCTATTTCCGCACTTTTTATCTGAATTCTGAACATCTCTGAATTGTAACTTCAGACAAACACGCTTTGACATGGATGATGAGTTTTTTAAACAATCCGATTAAAAAAAAATCAATCAAAATCTTCTACCATAATAAAACCAAGGATGCGGTAAATACACATTAAGCTCTATCTCTCCTTCAACAAACGAGCACATACCTAACACATCCTCCTATTCAGCTGAAGGAACTGTAATGAAGCCAACATGTATTTTTTCATAGTGACCCAGAAGAACCATCATAAGGAATTAAATATGTAAAAATTAAAAATATGAAACATTAACATATCGCTTAGGCCAAGATTTCCTTTTTACTGATTTAAATGTATAGGTGAGCTCATTACTTTGATTTAAATCAACCAACCCCACTTGTATTTTCTTCCTCACACACAACGCTTTATATATTACATGTCTAACGATTTCATTAGAGTTGCAATATTGTCAATGTGGGAATCCAGCCTTAGGTCACTAAACAGGATTAATAACAGCACAGAAAACTACTAATAAAAAGTGCCAAATAAAATAAAGCTATGCTCCCATAATTTTAAGAATGTTATTGGCCAGAGGTGTTTTTCAGTATCTAGGTGCTGTTGTTTATCAGTTCCCTATGTTTCGTATTCTGGAAAAAATTAATTACCTTTACCAAGAGTTGCTTTAAACATTTTTAGTCTAGACGTGCATCCCTTAGGAAATATAGCAAAACAAACAAACAAGAAAAAAACCCCAACAACATAACAAATGAATCATGAGCTAGTTACTATAGTAATATTTCTCCTAGGCCAACAGCATATAAGATTATTCATCATTGCAAATCTGAAGTAATGAAATGTCACTTACAACATTCAGCAGAGATCCTTGACTCTATAAGATGCAAGAATCGAATATGCAGCCATATGATTTTGGGGTTTGATATTTATTCTCTAATCATTTGCAGACTTCCCTATATAGTATCCTATGTTTACTGCATGCACTAGTATGGTAATTCAACAATTTTTGCATTTCAGCTGTGTAATAGAAATCGATTTTATACTTTCCCAAGAACAGAGAGAATTGTGTTTAGGGACAATCAGGATTAATGTGTGAATATTATAATTATTATAACTTGTTAATAAAGTGCACGCTAGAGACGACCGAGAGACATGGGATTTTAAAAACTGGTACATACTTAATGCAGGAGAGCAGGCAGACAGTTATTCCAGCTTTTGCACTTGATTCCTTATGATAAGTCCTCTGATACTTCAGCATACTCTGACAGCTCTTATACCCTACAGTGTTTTATTCTGTATGCACCTAACCATGAAACTGTGACCTTTCCTCTTAGATGTGAACTGCACCACAATCATCCCTTCTTTATTTGCATTTTCCTCTGGGTTTTTGAATGTGCCCTATTTGAGAAATACCTGGAAGTCTGCAACACTGCAGAGCTCACCTGCTTGGCTTTTGAGAAAGGCTGAACCACGAATCACTAAATAGGCAAGAAGTGGATGCATTGCTTGCTGGCTAGCTATTTGGTAAGCTGTGGTTTTGCTGGTTCACCAGGTGTCTTACAAGTGAGGACTGCCATGTTGCCTTTCAATTTTCTTCCAGTTCACACAGTAAAACACTTCTACTCAAATAAGGCTTCTAGAAAGAGAGCAGATAATATCCACGGGGAAAAATACACTGACTGATTTTAGCCCCAGTATGGACTCAAGGAGAACTTCTGATTTCTTTCTATGTAGAAAAGTGACTTTATGTGCCCATGTTTCGCTAGTATTGCTAGCGTTAGGCACAGGTTTTAGTTTGTTGTTTCCCTTCACAAGAATGAATAACAAGATTGCTTGTTATTTTGACAGAACAAGACAAAACCACCAAATTGTACAGAAAGGAAGAAGCGCAGGTAATGAAACACTGTCATCATACTGAAACAGTTGCTACTTAAAATTATTTATTTTAAATGCCCTGTGTTGTGAGTTATTCTGTCCATAGCGCAAAGACTGGAAAAATCAGAGGCAGGCTAAGACAATCCAGAAGCATATTTATTCCTTTCCTTTTGACTCAAAATCATATTCAATTAAATTCCTTAGCAAAGCGGAAAAACAACTCTAAAATTTGTTCCAGACACTGTTTAAACAGCCGGTTGGGAATGGGACTATAGGAGCAGGTGCAGGGCTGTCTCTACTAAAATCCCCCTATGTACATGATCATACTGCA
Organism: Numida meleagris; assembly: GCF_002078875.1. Taxonomy (NCBI): domain Eukaryota; kingdom Metazoa; phylum Chordata; class Aves; order Galliformes; family Numididae; genus Numida; species Numida meleagris. Next base: position 17,589,860 of record NC_034411.1, on the reverse strand, counting down.
GATACACATATGGGCACCCTTCCCTCATCCCAATTGGGTGTTTCCACTCCTTTCCTGGTACCAGTGGCTGAACTGGCTGGAAAAAAGCCCTGCAAGATAAGTTGTTGACTTCGCTCATCCTGCTGGCCATCTGAGCACTGTCAGCACGTTGACAAGGCCAAGAATGAAAGCATGTAGTAAGGAGCAAAGAATAGAAAGTACGTTTTTGGGACATTCACTGCTTAGATTGTCCCAGGTCAATCAACAAAACTGTACCTTCATGATGTGACTTTGCATATTGATATAATAAAGGTTACAGTTAATAGAATCATAGAATTATTAAGGTTGAAAAAGACCACTAGGATCATCAAGTTGAACCACCAACCCATCCCCACCATGCTCACTGACCACATCCCTCAGTGCCACATCTCCACGGCTCTTGAACGCCGCCAGGGATGGTGATGCCATCACCTCCCTGGGCAGCCTGCGCCAGTGCCTCACTGCTCTTTCTGAGAAGAAATGTTTCCTAACATCCTACCTGAACTTCCGCTGGTGCAACTTAAGGCCATTCCTTCTCATCCTATCGCTGTTACCCAGGAGAAGAGGCTGACCCCCACCTCACCATGACCTCCTTTCAGGCAGTTGTAGAGAGCAATAAGGTCTCCCCTGAGCTTCCTCTTCTCCAGACTGCACAATCCCAGTTCCCTCAGCTGCACCCCATAACACTTGCACTCCAGACCCTTCACAGCTTTGTTGCCCTTCTTTGGAAATGCAGTTATTAGTAATAATTACTTACTGGTAATTTGTAATAATTATTCGTCTTTATTAATTATTACTATGAACAGCTCTCTAGATCCCTCTTTTCCATGTACAATTTTCCAGGCCTTCTTCACAGGGGGCCTCCTAAATTGTTTCAATGACAAATGCCACAGGCACACTCTCAATATTTGTGAAACAGTTTTTAAGATGAAAATCTTACGAATCTTTGGTGTGTAAAGAACACTCTGGTCCAATATTTCCCCCTTCAACACAATCTGCTTCTTCTCTTGCCATTTTCTTATCAGTTCTGCAGTTCTTCTATTAATCCAAATCTTCACGTAGAGTTTCCCTGGTGGCAGTTTACTAAAGTCAAGACAGACACTATCTGCTGCATTTTCCTTGCCTGAGAAACCAGCTGTCATCCCAAGAGATTAACAGATTAATCCACCATAACCTTTCTTTAACACATCTATGCTTTATTTTGTTCTTAATGTACCTCCAAGATTTTTTATTTCTATAACTTAGAAAAATTCTAAAATGTGGTGAATTATTAAAGTGAGAGAACCACGTTCTCTCTTCACAGTCTCCCAGATTACAGAGATTTCCAATTCTGTTTTCATCTGTGGGTATTACAGATACTATCTTAGGGCACTGCTGGAAGTCGCCCACTTTCAGCTATGCATATGACAATGAACTCCTGCAGAACAGGAGGAAGCCGAGCACAGAAGAGAAACTGGAGGAGGAACAGCAGGAGTGATTCAGTAAAGGCACAGTGATGAGATGTAGTGACATACAAAAATATGTTAGCCTGGAAACTGGCTGGTAGCTCTTTGGATGGTGCTACCACTAAGAGAGAAGAGGGAAGGAAATGTGGGAAGTAGAAGCCTTAGAAGGGTAGGCTAAATAGGAAGCTGGAGAGGAACAGAAGGGGAAAGAACCCTCAGCCACAGGCAGTGGAGCAAAGAGGAAGAGCAGCACACAGAGACAAAATCTTCAATGCCAGGAAGAAACTGAGGTAAGGCAAGAACAATCTGGGAGGCTGTTAATATGCCAGGAGAGCCCTCTCAAGAGTTAACAGCCTATTCTTTTGGAACAGAAGAACCTGATGTGCTCTTCTGTTGTTCTATTTTTTTGTTTTGTTTATTTGTTTGTTTCTGCTGACATCTCCAAAAACTATAGTGTACTCTGCATTGACAACAGTGAAGTTGAGGCTGTCAGATGAAATCTAATGCCCTTTACATAACATATACAATCTGCTGGCAGGCACATGAAAGACTGGGACTTAAAGCATTCCTGTGCACACATAGTAGGTAATGCTGAGATATCTGATGCTCAAAATATTTACATAAAAGCCAATCTGAAAATCACACACACTGGCTAAATTTAAAGAATATAGGCATCTGTTCTTTGGAAAGTAATCACATCCCTCCCAATCACGAAAATAGATTCTCATCATTTTGAAGGACTAGAGGAAGAGGAAGAATAAGCTGTTATTTAATTTTTTATGGTGCTATAAATTGACTAGCTGGGAGCTAGGAAAGGTCTGGAACTAGCTAAGAGATTGTTCTTTGTTCTTATTCAAGGGATAAGCATTTTAACCACACAAACAATGAATTTATTTAAAAGTTACTTTCCTTAATAGATATTAATTTTGGGATTTCTGCAGTTCTTCTTTCCCCTGAGGGTTAAATGGCTCTTTGCAGAGCAACAGCTGCAGCAAACCTAGTTAAAACAACGAGCATGCAGTACACAGATCCATACATACATGCTTTGCTAGAAACAGGCAGCATACTCAGATTTATAAGTGTGCCAGTCCCCCAGGATGTCATAATTGTGTTTGTTCTTTTAATAACTTTAGGCTCCAGTGATCAGAATAAAAGTTCCATGCTGAAGTTAATGCTTCATCCTTAGTTCACCCCGCCACCCTGAATTATGTAGTAAGCAGACTTAAATAAATGCAGGAGTCTGGTTCCCTTCTTAAACTACAGACTCCAGCCACGCACATGATGGGTTGCCTGATTTTATTCAGGGATTTTCTTTTCAAAGCTTACATTGTTCTTAGAAAATATTTGGCTCAGTCATTTCGTTTTATAATGCCACAGATTTTCAAGTCTGCCTTCCAGTGTCAGATGAATTGTAATCTTTACTAATCCAAGCAACATACCAAGATTCTGGACTTGCAAAAACAGTTGAGTTGTTTGGACAGTTACGTTCTTCCTAATTATTATGTGTACACATCCTCAACCTTTTTCTGCAGCCCAAAATACAGAGTTAGTTAAGCAGCTTATTAACCAGGCATGGTCTTTCAGTACCTATTTTGGCTACAGCATGCCAATACTAATCTTATGATAATAAATGATTTTTTACTCCTCTTATCAGACTTCAAATCACTGTATAATAAAGACAGGCATGTATATTACCAGTTTACATGAGGGGCACTGAGTAAAACAGAAGTAGGTCAAAAACAGCGCAGGCTAACGGCATGGTAGTGAATAGGAAGCCAAGCTTCCAGTCAGCCAGTACCCTGTCCAACATGGTTACCACGTTAAGGTTAAATGAGCAGAACTTGCGTACATATACTGCCATCTTCACTTTCTTGCCACCTTAGAAAGATTTTTTTTTTAAATCTGACACTGACCTGAGCCTCACTTGAGAGTAGAAGTGAACTGCTTTAAGATGTTAATATAATTTGTCCAGGTCTTACGGGGATAGACAAGCTTTGTTTCATTTTGTACGAAATTCACAGGTACTTTTAGCCTCCAATAACTTAAAACAGTTTCAGATTAGAACTCTGAACTTGTCTGTGGATGAAGCACACTGATGCAGTCCCAGCACCAGTTTCTTGACCATTCCCACTGAGTGCTGCTTTCCAAAATTCTCTCTTAAAATCTTCTCCTTTCATTCTTGCCATTCTACCTGATAGGACTTATCCACCACGAACTGGCATTCAGTGTGTGGTGTCCAAACTGCCTTTATAGAGCTGCTAACACCTCCATTCTTATGGCAATCCCCACCAGGACCCTGAGGGCATTAGTAGACCTTAATGGCTCTGACAGGCCTCACCTGGGACACACCTGTATGTGTGCCTGTCTCTGGCCTCATCTTCTGGGTGGACTTCGGGCCTATGTTGTAGCCATATCTTCTGCTGGGTCCCTCAGGTGGCCCCTGGATCTGGTTCATCCCCTAGCCGTGTCTGGGGCTGCTGACAGGTCCCATCACTAGCATCCAGCTCTGTCCCCCTGGAGCCAGGGGGACTCTGTGGGACTGCATTCTGATTGGTGAAGGAATAGTTACGGTGGGGTCACCCTCAGCTCCTGGCTCCTCCTCTGTGGAAAGCCCCACTCCCTCTGCTCCCTGCCACTAGCCAGGACACACATGTCCTCAGTTCCCTTCACTGCTTTCCCTTCCTTTTTTCGTGAAGTCCAAGTTCCTCATCCTGTCCTCCCTATTCCGAGTTCTTTCTGTACCCTGCCTTTCTTCTGCATTCTCCCTGGGATGTACTTTAAGCTGCTTTGTTTTTTCTCAGGCTTGAATTTATCTTTTCATGCCACCTCCCCATCCTCCATTTCTCCCCACGCATGTCATGTTGTCTTTTAAATCCCCCCTCAAAGCCCCACTTACATCATTTATTCTTTCTGTGTGCCAGACCCAGCTGCTTTCCCTTTGAGGGTTTTTCTCTATGAGGCCTTTGAGTTTAGGTTGTAAAATCCAAAGACAAGAAAACATCTTTCCACACTTGGTGGTCTCTTACATCATCTGCCCTATCTGTGGCCTGAAAATTTTCAGCCTTTAATTAATTTTCTGCATTTCTCCACAGGCACTTTCTGGAATTTCTTCACTTGCTATTAATTTTCCATGAATATACTGCTGTACCTACAAACAGAGAGGCTGCCATTGATCTGATCTGCCTTACTGTCAAGATTAGAAATACCTGTTCCCGCTATGAAAAGAAGTACCTCTGCTCCTGATTTCTGACTCGAGCCATTTCACAGCCCGCACGCTGCTCACTAAAGGCGCATCAATCACCACACATCAGGCAGCACTGACCTCCACAACCACCCACGGTAGCTACCAGTTCCCACACTGAGATGGTGCTGCATGGTGTGAAGTGTACACCTTGACCTAATGGTCTTTCAGAAGGCATGCCTGCCCTACATGCATTTAGACCTACTGCTCTCCTAAAACACAGCATCTTGAGTGCTGTTACCATCGTGTGGAAACTTGCTGCTGGACAAAATTATAGAGAAAGGGAACATCACATTGTTCCCTTAAAGCTAAGAATAAAAGAAAGATTAAAGGATAGCCCAGATATTCCACAGGATACGGACAACTGACACCTACTATCCCTTGTTAGAGCAGCCTGAGGAGCAACCTGAATCCTTTGTCAAAGGATTGTATCCCATGGAAAAACTGAGGGAACTCTGATATAACTTAAAGCTTCTGTAAGTATAGCTTGCTTGAAACACTGCAGTTTTCTCTTAGGTAGCAAGGGATGCTGTCTCAACTCTATCAGCTGCTCTGCAAGGTATGGAGGAATTACGAGAACAGATACTCCAAGTTGGGATGAACGCATCATACATTTGGAACTCATTTAATCACTAATCAGGCAAACTCAAACAGGCAAAAATCCCATCTTGTTACACTTACTTTTGAAATATGGCATGCTCAAATGAGGGAGGAAATTGTTTTAGTAGGATTTATAACAGTAATGAAGAGTTACATTCTTTTTGTAATGACATTGTGTGATACATTTTCTCTTTCGGGAGTCAGCTTCTGAAGTATTTTAATCTGTCTCAACATTCAGCAAAACTGTGAAATCCTCATGAGTATCAGGCCTGTACACAACTCGGGTGATAACCTTCAATTACCTCTCCAGTTTGGTTTTATTTACATAGTAGAGACAAGGCTTGTTCAAACCTGAACCAACCAGCAGGCCATCAAAAGAGATTTTCCCTAATTCACAACTGTGTTGTTTGGGGACAGATAAGGGTGGAGGGGGAATCACAGAATTACCAAGGTCAGAAAAGACCTCGAAGATCATTTAGTGCAACAGTCCACCTATCACCAATGTTGCCCACTAACCCATGTCCCTCAGTGCCACATCTCCACGGTTCTCGAACACCTTCAGGGGCAGTGTCTTCACCACCTCCCTGGGCAGCCTGTGCCAGTGCCTCACTGCTCTTTCTGAGAAGAGATTTCTCCTAATATCCAACCCCAATCTACCCTGGTGCAACTTGAAGCCATTACCTCTCGTCCTATCATGGAACAGCATACTGTGAGGACCCAAAGGAGTACAGCATTTAAACCAAAACCTTCTGAGAATCTATTCATGGCCTACCAAAAAAAAAAAAAACAAAAAAAAACCAAAACAGATGGACAGCACAAGTACAAAGAAGAATGGCACTGCTTAAAACCACCCCCTGCTTTGGCACATGGCAGGGGTGCCAGGCCTGTCTCTCACACCACCATAGCCTCCCTGAAGGCACCTTTCAGCTGGTGCCCCACAACTAAGCTACTGGGGCTTCCCAAGCTCAGCTGCAACAACAGACTGTGCAAGCTCTTCTCTCAGGAGATGAAATACACTACGTTTAACTTCTTTCATCAAGACTATTTGCCAGATGGATTCCTAACAAACAAGAGAACCGAGCTGTTGAATTATTTTCCACATGCTCTGAAAGCTTGGGGAAAAAAAATACAGCAGATGAAGCTAATGAGAACTGAATGATGCATTTTTGAATGCAACATCATTATTTCAAAAAAAGTCTGCACATCACACTTTTTTTTGTTTTTTTTTTTTTTTTTTAAGAAAAGTCAAAGCTGACAGAAGTTTTCCACACCAGGTGAGGTAACAGATCTTATATTCTAAATAGTCAAAAAGAGAGGCTATGTTTTCAAACAGTAGATCTCATGTTCTGTTCCTATGTGAAAGTACTGCTCAATAGCAGCAGTGAATGAAATATTTTAAAGTAAACCTCATATTCTGCCGAAAATCCTTCACCTATCTCTGCAAGAAATTACCTTTCTCCTCTTCCATATGAAACTACATTGCTGCTCCTACACAACAGATGCATTGTTATTATTGCTTCTTTTGTTTTGGAATGCCAGTCTTATTTAAGTTAAGGTAACCACCAGAGGGAGCCTCTGATAGCTTTATAAATAATAAAGAGCTATTGAAAGTGACAGAAAAATTAATGAAAATAATTATAGTTGAGAAATTGAGTTCCAAGAAGCAGCAGTCTTGCCTCCAGACCAAATTCTATTTCAGTGAGTGGTTTTGTAAAAAGATGAAATTTATGGTATAACTTGCTCACTTGAAAATGGAAAGTATACAAAGGAAGGACAAGAATAAGACTGTGACAAAAGCACCTTTGATTAACATCTGCCTCATCTAAAAATGCAGTAACACTTCAGTCTCAGTAAGTAGCTACAAGCAATTCAGATTACTCAAGCAAGCCAGCCTTTTACCACTGGATATTAACACAGAAATACACTGAAGTAGTAAAATGCTATCAAATTTTCAAAATCTGAATGCAAACCTTTCTGCAGATTTTGCAAAAGAAAACATATAGCTTGTTTCCTATGCGTGGAGTCTGTGTGTATACAGGCTTTATATGCACCACGGCTGCCTTGCCAAGCAGATGGATGAAAGCAGAGTTCTTCAAAGAACAGAGTGGAGCTTTCTCAGACCTCTCAACATCTTGCACAATCTCCCTCAAGTTCCCTAGACAGCTGACCTTCAAAATGTCATTAAAAATATGAAGTATTAAAAGTACAGTACTACGAAGAAGCATCTGTTTTATAACCTAGTCCTTCCACGGCTTTTCAGAAGAAATCTGCCTTAAAGCATATATTGCTTAGAGGATGAAAGAGGATATAGAATGTTTGTGTCTGGTATCTTCCACAGTACATTTATTGAAATATTCATCACTTGTTCTAGTCTCTGAACTACTTCTGAATTGCTTATGCCGTTTTTGAGAAGATGCTTGCCATATAAAGACTTCGTATGTCATTATTCTTAACTATCATCCTTCTAACCAAGAAATATTGCCAGAGGGGCTTTTCTTCGCAATCACAAGAACTTGGGTTTTAGCTTACTTAGGGTGGAATTGAATGTTTTCCTTTCTCTTCCTACTAAAGGAGGAAAATGTTGTCAAGCAAATACCAGACTGTTTTGCTAGATGACGTGTGGTACTTCCCATACCCTCTCAAGATGCTTCCCTTGTATGCTAGGGGACTTCAGTTTTTTTCCATATGCAAAGTAAATATCCTACTGAAACCCATACTGGAAACACTGATTATTTGTGTTATCACTTCTCTTTCCCATATCTGAAATAACTCTGCATAGCCAACCTGGGTTAAAATAGGTGACGGCTTTGAGAGAGAACACAAGAGTCTATAATGGGCTTAGACATAAGGCAGCTGCAAGAATGGCCAGATGAGCAATGCTGACTTTAGCTTTTTGTAACCTGAGGGTTCATGCAATCCAATGTCCTTTCAACCTCTTCCAGCATATCATTTACTTTAGAAAGTAAACTGATGCTTTCCTGCACGCGTCTCTGTCTGACCAACACTCCTCTGGGCAAAAATACAAGTATTAAGTATCTGCAAACCCTGATACACTGAACATCGGCATTTGATCAAATCTTGGCAGACTCTGCCAATAAAACACACCTCTAGTACTCAGGCCTCACACCTGGGCAAATTATGTTTCTGCTCCAAAAACTGATAATACAGGAACACTTCAAATTACTTACTGTGAAAAGTAACTTCATGGGGCACAATTACATATTTTGTAAATCTTGTTCCGACATTTCCCGGAATCCTAAGCTATGAAGGCAGAGAGAAACCAAGCACGGAAAATTTCAGCCAAGCAGGTGTCATATTGCGGGGCATTGAAAACAAGGATTCCTAATGAAGCAGCTTTAGCTACAGGTGTCACCACCAACTCCACCTTCCCTAACACATCACAGCCCCTCTCATCTACACAGCTGTTCATCACACCTAATATAATCATTGTTATATAACCAGCCACAGCACACAGCACTTGATGTAAATGTTGATGTCATGGTGATTTTGAAAAACAACATTTCTATTAACGTGCTACCTCCAGCTCTCCCAGCTGGCTGACTGCAGACTGTCTCCCAAGATGTTCCAGTTCCTCCCTGCGGAGGTTTTTCATGTATCTTAATAATAATTCATAACATTTCTATTGCACCTTTTACTTTGACTCCCACTGACATATTCAGCTGTGACTTCTAGAGCAGCAGTAATATTGCTGAAGCTGTGATTGCCTTCAGTATGCACTACGGCAATATTTGCAGGGAAAAGAAATATATTTTGCTGCAGCAATTAAGATCATTATTAAAAATGGACCATCTCACAGGCATGCAAGGCCTTCCTCATGAACTCTGCTTTATTGTCCTTACTACAATTATGAACTGGAAAATACTCATTTAATGGCATGCTGGCCAAAAGATTTGATTGATTGTGAATATAACCTAACAAGGTTTCTGGAGCTTAAAGATTGGAAAGATTTTATATTTAGAACCAGAAGCAGAATCTAATCAAAGTAGAAACATTCTTCCAAAAGCCCTTCTCCCCCTCTCAGCACTATCTTCACTGATCTCTTTCCTCTTTTGATATATACATATATAAAAGTGTGTAACTATTTAAGTTTTATGCAGAAAATTATAAGATGAATAAATACATGTCAGAACAAAGAATACGCTGTAGATCTATCTAATGCAACAGCAATGAAGAAGAAAATGAGATAAAGTCACTTCGCAGTCTTCCTCCTAGCATTTATTTTTTCCTACTTCCAGCAATCATAAGCCTGGCATACATTAGCCTACTCCTAGTCACATACATAAAAGGCCAAAATATAGTGAACTAAAAGAATGAGTAAGGTCTAAAAAGCATAAATAGAACTTTTATTTTGGCATGGATACAGATTGCTAGAAACTAAAGTAACAGTATGCTTAGTGGAGGGGGACATGCAGATTTCTGCCATGGCCTCTCCAGCTCCACGCACCTAACTTCTACAGCCAAGCATAGTTCAGCTTCTCATCCCAAACTGGCATCTCTGCTGGCTTTGTGAAAGGTCATGAGGATGGCAAGCATGATGCAGGCGGCTGAGCAAATGAAAAATCCATTTCACATTTATGAGGTCCTTTAATACCTATTTAGATGGCAGAAATCTTTTGTCACTGTTGAACTAAGGTCATTGAATCAGGAGCTTAAAACATAACCGTTTCTTTATCTCTCTGTCTAGATTCAAGGTCACAAGGCCATCATGGCTTTTATGTAAGCAACCACGACATGCTGCCAACGGAGCAGTCATTTTTATTGCTATACAACCAAAACGTGGTTGCTGCATGTTCAGAATCAGATATAAGCAGAAATGTCTCAAAAATGTATATATGTCTAGGAAATCAGTTATTTCGAATCTTAATTCTTAAAACCGTCTACTTCATTTTCCTGTTTCCTGCAGTTGAGAGACATCTGATCCTGTCTGCGCAATGGAGATGTACGTCTAGTACTGACTATCAAATAACTAACTGTAATAGCCAGCATATTCCAATGAAAGCCAGTTCATATGACCTTCTGCATCTTCATTTTACCAAAGCCAGTAACACTCCTGCTAAGCCATCTGTTTCTATTATAAAAGCAACAACACAAGGACACGGAAGAATGTGAGCTGTGCCCTAACAGTTTGGTCCTGCGTGCGCCAAGGCAGCATACGGTCACATTGTGTTTCATAAAGAAAATAATGCAACAAACCATTCCTAATTTCAGCTGAGGATAGTAGCCAGGCTGTGTTAAAAACACCTGTGTCAATCATAATAGCAATAACAGTCATGATAAGAGTAATAACAGACCACAGTATCAAGCCATACACAACATCTCTGTAGCTCTTTATGTTCTAACAGTCACGCCCTTATTTACATTGCACTATAGACCTTTAACTCTGTATTGAAAGTGTTGCTGAATTGTTTCACCTTGATCAAGCACTACATATTTGTTCTGGAATAAGGTTATAACACATATGAAAAAGGGGAGGAAAGGTAGATTACATGCTGCCAAAAGTAAGTATTTCCTAGGAGATATTTTCAGTCTGGAATCATTCAGGCTCTTGAATATGAGCAAAAGCATCCACATGTGGACTATACATACAAATCCTGTTGTATACACCTGAAAAATTCGAATAGCAGGCCTTAGATCTTCAGCTGCTTCTTTATGCTAGGAACACACTGCAGCTCCAAACCTAGCTTGCCTCGAGTCCATGTCCTTTGGACATGAGCTGCCTAACACAGTCAGTCACCAGGAGCCAGCAGTGTACCCTTGTGGCCAAGAAGGCCAGTGGAATCCTGGGGTACATTATAATCCAATAGGCACAAACTGGAACATAGGAAGTCCCATACGAACACAAGGAAAAACTTCTTTACTGTGAGGGTGATGGAGCACTGGAACAGGCTGCCCAGAGAGGCTGTGGAGTCTCCTTTTCTGGAGACATTCAAAACCCACCTTGATGCCTACCTGTGCGACCTGCTGTAGCAGGGGGTTGGACCAGATGACCTCCAGAGGTCTCTTCCGATCCCTACAGTTCTGTGATTCTGTGATCCCACAACTGCATGAAATCTATATAATGGTGCAAGCCCCACACACATCTTTTGTCCTTGACCTGGAAAATAGACAAGTCAGATAAGGAAGCCTTTTCTGTTGATTTGTGCTATATGACAGAATAACAGGACCATTCAGACTGGAAGGAACCTTCTGATCATCTTGTCCATTGCTCCAGCTCAAGCAGAATAAGTCACAGTGGGTTCCTTAAGGCAGGTTTTGAATATCTCCACAAATGGACAGCTGCAACCTCACTGATCAACATGTTCCAGTACTGACAACCCTCATGGTCTTGCTCTGCAGAGCTGCTTTAGTCAGTCTGCCCCAAGCTGACTGACAGGATTTGTATGTATCTGAAAATGAACTCCTTTAAAATGTGTGTCTGCCTCACCTTGGACTTGGATGTGGATGCACAAACAGCACTTTAGAGCAGGACAGGCAGCGGAATTTTTTACAACTGACTATGAAGTATTGATTCCTCCCAGACATTCATATGGTATCAGAAGAGACAGCTGGTCTCTCTGGTAAAGATAGCTTGGTAGGACTCAAGTCTCCACTGTACATGAGAAGAGAAATTCCCAGTGAATGCCAGGAGGCTTTATTTCTCCTATGAAACAAAACTGATTCTCTACTTTGTACATCCATCAGTCCAAATCACAGATGAAACTCTTACTGAGCTCTCTTGATTCCCAGCTCCAGCCAAGGGAGAAGTTAGTCTTTGAAAAGGTAAATATTTTAAAGAATTGGCTACTCTCATATTGCTTTCAATCAAATGCAAGCGGTAGGTAGTCTGCTACAGTCTGGCATGTCTTCTGGATATTTTACTTGATATGGACATGGACAAATCATAAATATTTCTTCTGCTCTTAAGTCATTTATAACTTTAACTCATGGCCAAAGTATGTGCCTTTCTCACCTTACGGCTTAACTACCATACCACACTATGCTTGAAGACAAACAAAACTACAGTCCATAACCAAGAAAAAGAACACATCCCCAATCCTCAAGCATGCCACGTTTGTTTCAGGACCCAGAATCAAAACAATCTTCAAGGTCTCTAAGTTACACCCTCCCCTACAGATCTTCCTTCATTACTGTGGCAGCTACAACCTCTTGGTGAGGTTTTCAGGCGCCTATGACAAGACCTGCAACTGTAACAGACGTAGGTGGCAACTTCAACTCTGGTTCCACAGGGCCCTTACATACAGGATATGATTGTGATCTCAAAACTTATTGTTATCAAAACAAAATGGAAAGCTCATGTCATGATCTAGGTGCCTCTACAGTGATTTTCTCAATGAGAACAAGTAGAAAACACACAAGAAAAAAATATAGCCAAGTTGCGCTCTTGTTTAATGGGTTGATTTACATTGTCAAGTAGATGGCTTTTTTGACTTTCTTTGCACAGACAGCTCTAATAGTGGACATGTTCACAGATTAGAAAGATGCACATGGGCAACCAGGTTGAAAACACGAAAGCTGATGTGCATAGCTCACATTAGTTCTGCAGTTCTCTCTCAACGCAAAATCTGACTGAAAATCTGTCAGATTGATTCTTTTGATCAAAAAATGAATACAGGATTGATTGTCAGTGACCTACAAGCTTGCTACTCCATCCGAAAGAACTGTACCTACTGTAAGGATATAGTGTAAGCTAGAAGTGGTCGGGTCCCCTTTCAAAAGATTTAGAAGACAGAAAGGGTTAGTCTTCAAGAATTGCTTGAATCTGAAATTTTGAGGATATTTCTAAAGAACAATGTGTCTTAGTGTCTTATTTCAGATATCTCACAACATAAACCATTAGCATTAATATCTCATCAACTCCAGAAGCTCTGCCAGAGGATGCAGAACTTTCAAGAGTCAAAAATATAACAGATTGGTCTGACCGGTTGTATTTAAGACTAAATTGTTGTATAAAGTACAGGACATTAGGGAAATTGTGGCAGAAGACCAGCTCCATTGCTTTCTTCACCCTACAACTGATAATTGCCCAAAGGATGAGACTATCATCTTCAACATGCAATATGTATATTGAAGCAATATCTTTTTGAGACTGTAAGATCTTTTGCCTAAGGAGCCTTCCAGTCTGGCAATGCTAATAAATCAGTGAAAAATGATATATCCATCTCAAAACTGAATAAAAGTACAATTTTGTAACAACTACTTCAGTTATTTTTTCCTTCGCATTTCAAATAAGAAATCACAGGCCTCCACCCTTGAAAGAAATACGCAGTGCAGGTGGGATGTGAGTGGGACTCTCACCACTGTGTCCCAGTGATCCTAGGTGCACAGAGACATTTCAGCTACATCTGCTGAGAGGTGTTCATCCTTCATAATCACTTAGGAACTGGCACCTGCACTGGTGGAGTGGATAGAAGATCCATGCTTAAATAAACACAACTTCTTTGATTTAAGAAGTCACTGCCTCCAGCAAACACTTCAGTATATACTGGCATGAAGAACGGAATAATAAGCAGGTAGAATACAATATTTCACTCAATTCCAGAAGAATATCACACAGAAACTCCAGAAGCCTAAACCTGGAGCAACAGTATTTAACTGACTACTGAATAACTGCAATTTGGCCATTAAACTTGACATTTTGTTCATGATCCATTAATGGCCTAACAAGAGGTAAAGCCACTCATATTTATCTATTTAGAAACCTTTTTGCCTTAGTTCGCTCATCTCGTAGCATATATGGCATTATGTATTGATAAACAACATGTATAATATACAGGCATAGTAGAACATTTACTGACAAACTGTCACATTTAGTAATTCCCTGGTTGTAGTTGACTCATTATGCACACTGAACTTTGTATTTAAATACAGTGTGTGTGCACAGGATGTGTCTTGGTATTAGCTTTGTTGTTTTTTTTTAAATATGTTGTTAAGGGAAAAGTGTTCTGCCATAAAAACCAAAGACGCTAAACACAGTAAGCTACTGTCAGTCTTCAAACATGAACTAATTTTTTATAACTGCTATGTTGCATAAATAGATATTTTGAGTCTGTTTAGAAGTCGATTATTTATGTAGCGCTTTATAATACACTCTTTAGCAACAGTACTATTTTCATGCAAATTTGTACTGAACATATATTTAAAATACATGGCTTTTGGCTAACATTCTAATTCAGAGGCAAATGGTTCAGAAGTGCTACTCTGATCAACATCAGTTTTGTAAATATAATGGGCCTCATTCAGCTGTGCTACAAATCCAGAGCTGTCAGAATATTCTGCAATTAATATTTCCTGTCTTTGCAGAACATTGAACAGATGATGACTTGGTTAAAAAAAAAAATATATATATATAATGGTGCCATAAGTTGTTTTGGGGTCGGATCTGGTTTTCTAAGATGGTGCAAAATCACAGATTTCATCTGCGTTTACTAGAAACTTGGGGAGACCACCTGTGAAAATGAAGTCCTTTGGCTAAACCTGTGGTCTCCAGCACTTCTTTTTATGTTAATAACATTTAATAGGTGGGCAGTTGGACTACATGATCTTAGAGGTCTTTTCCAACCTTAATGATTTGATGATCACAGGATGAAACATCATTTGTTAGGGCTCAGCCTTAGGCAAACATTTGCACTGAATGGGAAAATTAATGCTTATGAGCGGAACTCTGGGACCTAAAACAAACACAAGTCATCAGTTTCCAAATAAACTGCAAACATGGTGTAGCCTTCAGAGAGATCAAGAGTCTCCTCTGCTCAGTTTTATAAATTACAGTATGAGGTAGGGCAGAAAAAATTTCTCATGCCAGGCATTAGTCTACTACAATTCCTAAAATTGGCATTGAGTCAAAGAAACCCGAATAATGTACCAGATTTTATATTTTAAGATATTTTCAATGTCAATATTGTATAGCTGGAAGTATATAGCCAAAAGAAAAAAATGAAAATTGAATGCTTCTGTTTACTCAATTGTGACATTTTGCTTCCAATGCAGCCAAAAGTATAACTTCTGTGGTCTTTATATTCAGAAAGTGCATAGGAGGGGGCCATAGCAGCAGCCTTGTGTGACAACTGGCTGTCAATGTAAAACTGCCAGGGACAGGAGAGCAGTGCAGTCTCTTGGCCCATTTGGTACTGGTTTTCCCTTCAAAACTGACAATAATTATTGGTAATTGTTGTCGGTGACTTAGGGCTATGAGACAGACAGGTATCCCATGAGAGTACAGTATAAGAAAACATTCAGAGGAAAGCAGCTGTAGGTTTGGAGCTAACAAGTGGTGAACTGCTGAAGGGATCGATGAACATACACAAATCCCAGAGGCACTCAGCCTTCTTTTTAATATACACCAATTCGATATTCATTTCTGATTTTATTACAAGTGAACTTTTCAAATTCCTGCTCCTATTTCTGGCTGCATAACTTTGCATTCTGTATTACACATGTATAAAGAGCAAGATAATCATGTATATTTTCTGCTCAAGCAATTGAGTAAGCAGTGGGCGTTCACATATGTGTAAATGCATATGTGCGAGCCCCCATCCATACTAACATTTTGGTTTGTCAATGGCTAGTTCTGTGGGCAAGTCATCAGAAGACAGGTTGAGGCACAGTAAGGAAACCTGTCCCATCTGCAAAATGGAATCGATCATGAGCTGTCAACAGAGATTGAGCTCACAAAGACCTTGAATCTCACAATGTAATAGTGCCTTAAAGGCCATGCTGTTTAAGAAAATCCTATAAATGAAGCCATTTCTCATCACAGTATTACATCCTTTATTCAAATGTCTAACATAGAAACAAGCAAGCAAAAAATGCAGCTGTCCAAAATCTTTACTGTCTGATCTCAATGACCACTACTAAAACCCAGGACTCTTTCTGCAACCAGCCTTACGCATCAGTAATGCTATCTGCTTTTTCCTGCCAGCTCAGATTTTTGTGTCCAAGAGGAGTACTGCAGCTGACACCATTTCTTTTCTCTGAAGAGCAGAGAGAGCAGAAGTCCTCTGAGTTTTGTTTCTCTGACTGCTCAGAGGATCTGAGAAAGCAGGGTGGACAAGGCAGTGTGCACAAACAGACCTCTGACCCCAGCAAGTCACCCAATAAAAGATGTAGAAGGGACACTTCAGCAGTCAGACTCCATAAGGCATCAGATAACACATAGATTTTTTCTACCTCAGGCATTTTTATTTTCATATATTAAGCCTAAAGTGAAAACATCTGTGGGGCTTTTGGCATTGACAGCAGACTCTGCCCACCGGATCACAGTTGATGACCCTCCAGACAAGGGCCTGGATTACGGTGCAACTCTAGAGCTGCCCTATTCAGCAACTAGAAAATGCTGCAGCTTGTATGGGGAGGGTACAAATAAGCTCTGTTCCATTGTGGCACTTCATTTCCTGAGCCTGGATAGCTCCTGACAAGAAAAAGGATTTGCATCCCAGCAGCATTCAACACCCACAGACCCTGACATATTTAGCAAGAGGTACAGTGATTCAGCACACAGAAGAAGGATTAAAAATAGTGTCGTTGTGGCTGAATGGCCTCCTCTGTGTCTTTAAACACTGACAACCTTGAAGCAGCCACTCGTTATACCTGAAAACTATCTCTGCAATTCCAATTGCATGTCCACAAGCAAAGGTCACAAGACATCCTCCAGACATGAATGCAACAAGCAAAAAGCCAACAATAATCAGACAAAGGAGCCTGATGGTAGTTACTGAGCAAAACCATGCTTCCTATTCTATGCACTGCAGCTTTAAAAAGGAACGAGTGAAAAAAAGCAAGGAGATGGAAGCTCAGTGTAAGCTTAGCAGCATCACTGTGCCCCAGGATATCACAGAATGGATACAGAAGAACTCAGATACACACAGAGACTGATTCTGATTCCACTATCTGCAATCAATGTGTTTGCTTCGGGATAAAACATCCATAATCAATACTGAAGGAATGCCAGACAGTGCCACTTATACTTCAGCATCTGATCAAGAAATAATTCACCCCCATGCAAACCTTACCCTTGTGCATCTGCCAAGGTCAGTGCCACTCTGGGTTATCAGCTGCTCTAAGTGCTGGCTGAGTTAAAACTGCCTAGAGCAAGCTTTAAACTTACATACCCCACTTCTTTGACAAAATGTCTGTGTCTTACTTTATCTAAGTTTGCAGTCCCCTGATAATGCGAGGCACGTTCTTCCCCTGTATTCTGTATTCTCTGCCCTTTATCTGAGCCCTCTCTGGCTCAGATAAATCTCCCATATGTAGGAGAATGAGGCTTGATCATGGAGAACATACGAGTATCACGCAACTGACATTAATCACCACATGTCTTTCTTAAGAAATCATTCAAATTAGATTTAAATACCGTTAAGGTGTTTTTAAAATTATTTTCTATTTGTTATTTTTACTTTTTTCCCAGGAAGAGGTTTCTGTGCCATTTCCCACTGTGATTTAGGAAGAAAGTAAATCTTTTGTTCGCTTTCATGTACGTGCATGCAGTAATCTCCTTATCAAATATGCTGCATAGCCACTATGAGCTACTACCTAAGACCTAAAATCCATGTAATCTGAATGAAGCTTTTTGCTTTGGTCACCCTATTAGCAAGTATTCAAAAGGCAGCAGCATCTCACTGGTCTGTCCTATACCTCAGAGCAGCTCAGGATTTGAGTTCTCCTCCACATGCAATAAAATCAGTTACCTCTTCTAGTTTGACTGTTTCCAGCAACAGTTCAAGTCCCAAAGTGTCTGTCCCTAGGAACACTAAGCAAGGACCCCTGCTACACAAGAGCTCAAGGAGTGAGGCTGCTATGAAAAGAAACCGAAGAGATGCGTAGCATCTTGCACGAGTCCGACTGAAAACAGAAACGCAAAAGTTAAACCTCTCAGTAAGACCAGATTGTTCAACAAAAGACACAACTGGTATGGAAAGATGAACCTTTGCTCCGCTGCCTCCCTTCCAGAGCTAAAAATAATAGTGAGTCATGCCAGCAGCAGTGTTGCTGTTTAGCTTTACAAATTCGGGTCATTAGGCTTATATGTACAGAGTGATTCTCTTCCTGCCACACATGAAATGACAGTAAGAACATCACCACACAGTAAGTGGGCTCCCTGGTTTCAAAACCCAATGTGTCTTTCAGGAATAAACAAAATCAGCACAATCAAGTCCAATATGGGAGTCAAGACTGAAATTACTACTAGCACTGGGAGGGAAAGGGAAGCTACACCTAAACTTCTGCATAGCATATCCCTTGGTCCTTCTTTTCCCCATTTACTACAGACAGCCTGTCTTGTTTGTTTGTTTGTTTGTTTTGTATTACAGATCAAGTAAAATAGTTATAGGGTGTTTGTGAAGAATTGTTTTGAAAGTCAGCTGATCTAGACAGACAGACCAGATGATCTGTAGAAGGCTACGCAGGGGACAAGTTATAAAAGAAACATATTAAACATTTTTAAAGTGCCTTGTAACTTCCCAGAGAATCTCCAAGAAAAGGCACCTATCCAACCATTCATTTTATTTTCAGGTAAGTACTTTCGAAAATGGGTCAGAGGAGGAAATAACTCTGGGCTGACAAGACTCTTTGGGAAAAGGACAAGAATGAGTGGTCTTCAGATGCTGAAAGGAGAAGCTGTATAGCCTATAAAAATAGTAGAGAAGGTACTGCAGAATTTCTGAGGCCGCCTTCTTCAACTGAGCATAATGAAGAAGCCAAAGGCAGGAGTGCCTGAAGGAAGAATTCTTGGCCTCAGAGCTGGGAGACTGCTGGACAAATGGGAAGTGCTGGATTTTAAGGCATTCTTCTACCAGTATATACAAAGAGCTGGATGATGTAGGAGTCAGCATTCTCCTCCCAGCTTGAGGCCATTTCACATTTAGGTCCACTCACAGAGTATGGGATCGGGCAAGATAGAGGCAAGACAGATGGGCAGATTTCACCCACCTGACCAGCAACAATAAAATTTACCAGATGGGAGCATGGACAAAGACTGAATGTGGTGCCAAGACAGACAGCCTCCCAAGGAGCACATCAGAGAGCAGAGTACCCGAACCTCCCAGCTGGGCTGGGAGAACTGCCCATCTATGTCAGACAGAAGCCTCTGCGCCACATCTGGACTCTTATTTTAAGGTCAAGAGTAAGAGACAAAGTCAAAGAGCCAAAGATCCCTTGAGGGTACTGGCAGCGAAGCTGGCTGATCAGAGCCTGAAGGACTGCTTCTGAGGGAAAAAGGAAGTTCACAGAAGAAATGGAAACTTGATAAACAGAAAAAACCCCACATCATCCCATTTCCACAGAAGTTCAGATCAGGGAAAAAACAGCAAATGGTATTTCCAAGGTAGCGAAGAGCAGCATCATGTTAATAACATCAGTAAGCTGCCATTCTTGTTGGCTCCAGAAACTCTGCTGCAGCTCCTTGTGCTGCTTTAATTCTGTAGATTTTATGATAACAGAATCACCTGACTGCAGAGACAAAAAAAAAAAAAAAAAAATCAGCATACAGAGAAGATTTTCTTCTAACTATATCTGTGTATACAGCATCAAAGGACTTTTTTCTCAATTAAAACCACCAAGGAATTAAACAGATTCAACTATGTAAAAAAATTGACCCTAAGCATCAAGTGTCAAGGTGACTACACATTTGCAACTTGAGGCTCTTACATTGTTTCCTTGGAAGAAATAATTATCAGACTTCAGCTCAGACATAACAATTTCCTCTGAAAATCTGCATTTTCAAATGAGTTTCAAACAAGCCAGGAAGGCAAATGGAATGAATCATTTACCTGAGATACTAATGCACTGCAGTGAAATCTTTTTAGCTGATATAATCCTGAGCTCCTTTAAATGAGCTCTCCCTTATATTTTTATAATCTAATAATGCTGACATTCTAAAATAACATTTTACATATAATTTTTTCACTCTGTTTTATCAAGTGAGATCCCCTTCAAGTGATAAACTCGCCCTTGCAGATGTACTAGCTTTCTGAACTGCATAGGCCTACTTGCTCTAAGGACAAGGTTTTGAAGAGGCTGGAGGCTGAAGAAGTCTTCTTGGTTGGAAAAACCAAGAAAACTTTCACACATGTAGGACCAGAGTTGAAAAATTTACCTATTAGTAGCATCCAGGAAAGACACTTCCCATCATGTCAAGGCCGTTGCAAGAATACATTTTTCAGCCTGGTTTTGACAAAATCCCTCTCTCCACAATGAATGTAATTTATCTGATGGATTTATTTTTAAAATGGAATATATTTGAGGAATGAAGTCCTCCTCTTTACTGTTACTGTATATATATGAAATAAAAAGTGAAATAGAATCTAAATACACTCAACGGTATTCTGCTTTTCATTCCTCACATGAATCCGATATCACCATTTCTCCTAAAGGGAAGCATTAAAGGCAACAGTCATCCATTTTGCAGTGTGAAAAGAAACCCTGTTGTAAGAAACAGCATAAGAATCTAGAAATAACTGTCCATGAGAGTTGTATATGTTTTTACAGTTTCTTTCCTGGTTTTAGGATTTGTTTGGGGGTTTTTTTGGTGTTTTTTTTTTTTTTTGAGATTCTTATTCATCTCCAGCATATATGCATGCATCTACCTAGCTATCTGCACGTAAGATTAATGCGGGCTCACTCAAATGCATTAATGCATAGCTGTACGTAAAGACAGTTAGTGTCCCTCCTTTATAACCAGGTCATCCCGTGAGTCTGTGTGTCCTTTCCCACGATTGCTTCCACTACACTTTTTACAGCCCATGTGCAGAGTGGAGCATCCCATGATGACCCCATTTCAATAAGTTCATTGGTATAACGGAGCTGGGCTTCATCTACTCACATTTCCGTATCTTGGTCGGTGAACACTTGCACAGAGATTTTCACTTTGGGCTTAGGTATCCATGTCTCTGCAAATCATCTTGGTCTTAACAAAATAAGTACTAGAGAGCATCCCTTTTGTGCTAGTCTCTAAGACAAACACACTGGATGAGGGCATCTGTAGCAGATAAACCACAGGCTAGGAGTAGGGAATGTCTCCGCTGTATTTGAGAGATGGACTCTGCAATTTGAGCAATCATTCTTCAAAAAGAGAAAAGGCTAAGGCCTGAAAAGACCCCACTCTTTGGAAAGTGAATCATACAGGGTGAAGAAGAGTTTTAAAGTGTGGGTATTACACTGGGACAGGTATCTGAATACTGCCAGAAGGCCACACTACAGTGGCATATTCTCATTTTTACCACTACTCGTAACAGCACTATTTTATCTTAATTCCTTCAAGACTGCTGCTAAGCTAGTAATTGCAATCAAGTTATTTTACAAGTCCAATTTACAGGAGACCAAATTATTTATTATTTATTTTCAATTTTAAGTGGATCATTTGTGTTTTCTCTGAGTAAAATGATGTGTAGAAAATATCTCTAAAAATGTCAACTGTTTGTCTAAGTAGAGTGATACAGAAAAATGACTGCCTCACAAGTACCTGTAATTTTCAGAATACAAATCATTACTACACAAACACAGTAATGGCACGTAGGCTTATACATGGTATTGGAAACAGATGAAAGACATACTCCTCACTGTGAAGTTCTTACAGCTACAAGATCCAATTTCCTCAAGCAAGAAGTCTTCTCAATTTCAATCCCCACACCATCGCAGTCCTCTTCTTATTAATTCAGCTCTGAGTGTTGTTTTAAATGGCTCACATTTATCTTTTAGCCTAAGAAGGACATGATTCCCCACGTATTGTCTAATATTCTCCATCCACCACTGCCTGTGCCTCTCAGAGTACTGAAGGACACAATCTTCCTGGATAGCCACCACCAATGCCCCTTTTACAGGGAGTAGGAACTTAGGCACAGAAGCAGGTCAGCTGTAAGTAGGTGATCCTTAAATCACTCATTAAAATTGGTAATTTGCAAATACAGATGGAGGTCTTAAACCATTGACTTGCTCTTGTGTGGATCTCGTCTACTACTATGGGCCATTCAGTACATACAAATTCACTCAAGTCTACAGAAGTAAAATATAAATTCACTCCGGTGCAATTTAGTGTGGGATTAACCATGCTGTTTGCACTGCGATCAAGCACAAATGATTGGTCTAATATCTCCAAAGATAGCACACTACGTAAACAGGCATTGTTTATAGGAGGTCCCCAGATTTATTTCTGATTCTTTCCAATCATGGCTTTGGAAAAATCATATAACTCCTTCCAAACTAGCAAGGCAAACTTGACCTCTTTGATGGCTGCTGGTAAAGATATCTGAAGTAGTGCTAAATACAAACTTTGCTGTCACCTTAACTAAACCAGAAAAATTTAAGTTAAACCATGAAGAACCATGTCAGCTCCTTCTGCACTGGCAGCAATATATGAACACAGGGTATGAACCAACCCTTAGCTTTCAGACTGCTAACTAATAGCTAGTTTTTCAGAAACTGTTCGCTGGGTAGGAGCAGTCAGGGTTCTTCCAGTCCTGATCAAGGGAAGCAGCAGCAGCACTCAGGACATACAGAGATACAGCGCTGGCATGCCAGTGGAGGGAGCAGCACCTGGGAATTCCACATTTGTGAATTTAGAGTATCCATGTGACCACAAGATTGGTTGAAAGTAGGTATCAAAAAAACTGTCTTAGTGGTTAAGAAAGTGAAGCACTGGAAGAGATAATCAGGGAAACTGTAGAGTTTCCAACCAAAAAGCTTGAATTACTTCACTGATATAGGTCCAAGGGTCTGAAGGATGAGCCACAAGTACTCCTGAGGTCTTTTCCAGTGCTATTTCTGTAACTGTTCTCAAACCTATTGTCTCACCTCCAGAAATACAGAAATGACTTTTTAGTGACTTTTTTTTTTTTTTTTACTGCGTGTATTCACAAATGCTAACAGCAGAAATGAGAACAGAACACTGAGATTATAGGCTTCTACTTCTGGGCATCTTCTCCTCTCTCCCAGCATGTACAGGGACTTTTCTCTTGAACGTGTGGTGCGCTTCAGCCTCCTGACAGATCAACAACTGTGCTATGCATGCTGCCATTCTACAGTACCAAAAAAGATCTGAAGGCTTTGTGCTTTCAACCTCTTCTTTTTAGTTTGTTCTCCAGGACTCAGGACTGAGAGTCCAGCAAAACAACAATTCTCTTGATTCATGTTTGTACTTTTCTGCTTTTTTTCTTTGGCGGAGTACAAAGGTGTATTTTTAGGACACTATCTCACAATCCCCTTGATAACCCAACTTCCAAATAATCTAATCCTTAGCAACCTAACCTATTTTCTCCTTCAGTTCACTGTAAGCCTTGTCTCCTCTTTTCAGTTTCCAAGCAAACCCAATCTTTTTAAAGATTTTGAACATTTTTACTAAGCACAGAATTGAGCTTTACATAGAAGTTCTGCTGCACCCTTGTCTCTAGCATGCTTCTCATCTCCACATTTCATACAGCCTCACCACGTGCAGACAGAGATTCCTCGCTGCAATCAGCGAGGAATCAGTCACTGTATCTGTATCTACTTTATCTTTCTATGTACTCTACATTATAACTTAACGTTTTCACGAGCAAACAGAGCTTTGTGGTCATGCAGTGTTTTTCTCCTCTCTAACAGCAGAAGTATGGTAGAACTATTTTAAAAACACATGTAATGCTTTTCGAATGTCCTTCTGCATAAACTATCATCATGAACCACGTGACCCAGCAAGGCAGAAATACCATTCCCATTAATGTGTGCTTTTCACTATGAGAAACTGCATGATACAATTTTTCAGTGCTCGAACCCAACTTACAATTTTTTAAATTATTTTTATTATTATTATTCAGGAGAAGATGCTTTCAGTGTCTGGAAAAATGCTTTGTGCCATCTCAGACATAAAGAAATAAGACAAATAAACCACACTGGAAAAACTGCCTCTGTGATTTGCTTAAGTAGCAGTTTACAAGAATAGGAAATCTGCTGCTCATTTCAGTTAGAGGAGAGTCACAATCAAAAATTCCGACTATAAAGGCTGTGCCATACAAATGCGGATTAAGAATTTCCCCAAGTTCTATTTATAGAAGAAAGTGCTAGACTAAGATCCAGAGGATCTCTTCTCAGTCTATAGAAGGATTTGTTTCGTATGTGAAATGTGCTTTTAAGTCACTGAATCTTTCCAGTGAGCAGAAGATCAACCCAGTATGGGCACCACACAGTTCGGAAGTTGATATGAGCAGCTAAAAGGCCATGTGAGCCAAGGACAACCCACTGGGAGCATGAAGACATGTGTTGTGCCAGCAGGTGCTCAATACATGCAGATGGCATCATACTTTTCCACTGGCCTCAATACACAGAGAAAAGAACACCCCAATTTGGGCAAATCCCACATGCAACCCAGCCATTGGGAGTGTAAGACAGTCAGAAGGTGCGAATGTGAACACTGACAATTGCTATGATGCACGGCTCGGCTATGAAATCTAGTAGACGTACCGCTTGAAATTTGCTTCATTATGCTCTGCTTGTGCCAAGTCAAAGAAAGTGGCTGAGAGGAAGATGTAAAGCCATGCAAGGAGATGTTTGTTTTGCAGTTAAATGGCTGAATTTGGTATGATACATATACCTTCAGTCCCCTTAATAGATAACCAAAGCTAATTTTTTCACTTGCTGAATCCAATTGTACACACTACACCACTTAATCCCTCAAGCTCATTTTCTGACCAATTTATGTTAACCACTTGATGCAGCTCAGTTTTTCTTTCATATTAGCACTCGCATATAGTGGATATGAACTTGGGCAATGACTGATTGTCCTTTTCATGCCTAAAACCTCATTGAAATGCACAGCTCAGGTGCAATGCTTTCTAAGTAAAGTGAATTTCCTTGAAAAATAATTAATTTCAACCAGAAGTAGGTACTTGGAAAAAAACTGGAGCATATGAGCCATGCTATAAAAAATAAATTCATAAGAAGTCCTAAATGACAACAACAAAAAAACTTCTTCCTAATCTTTGTATGTTTGTAAGACTATTTAATTAATAATCAATGCAACAACAACAACAAAAATGTGTTAAAGAACTATTCACTGCAGTAAACTTCAGTCTATACTTTGTCAAAATTCATATTTCTCACTCCTGTCATATTTTCTTTGTGAGGTTCTTCAACCATCTCATAACATGTCCGTGAAATAAATCGGGTATCTACTTTATAGATAAGAAAATCAAACAAAAATTAAATAACTCATTCTTCCAAAGCTGTAATCATTCATACTACAGAGATCATAATACAGACTCTTGTGATTCTGGAAGCAAGAAAGCAAATGGAGAAGCTAACCTTGGTCTCCAAATCCCATGGTAAATCAGGGATATACCTCCATACTGCAGGGTGCCAATACCCACATCTTGCAAGGCTGCAGGTGGGAGGATGTGCCACTATAACAGATGATGAGCTCTCATCCTTGGACATCACTGGCCTTGCCACTTGAATACAAAATGGACAGAAAATGGAACTAAAATGTCAACTTCAGTCCCAGAGAAGGGAAGGAGAGCTGCGTGGGGCAGATCTAGGACCAGAACTGAGACTGGGCAAGGATGTGAGAAATCTATTCCTTGCAAAATATCCAGCTCCTCCAGTGAGCTGGACGTTAAGACCAACGCTGTGACCTATCTGATGATTTTGCAAAATGCGCAGACAATTCCAGGCTGAAATGTCTGTTTTGCTTGACAGGTGATGCAGACACTGAGAGGGAGTGAGTAAAACACATCAAATACAGACTTAGAGCTTATCAGGAAATGTTACGACTTTTCAGAAAACACTTTTTATAAATAATGCCAAAAGTTTATGTAAAGCAGTTACAGGGAGTCTTTGGCTGCTTTCTCTTGCTGAAAACAACTGCAGGTAGACAAAAAGTGAGCTCTAGCGTGCGTCTGCATCACTACCACACAGAAAATATGTCTTATTCCAAGGAAACAAGTATACCACTCTTAGGAAGCCAACAGGTCTGGTTTTGGTAGCCACTGAATCCAAAGGCAAGCATAACCAAGACTTCAACGCAATGCATAAAAACCACAAAGCTACAAAAATTCACCTTTAGTCTGGTAAAAAACACTACTCTGCGTTGTATCACCAGCATTCAATGTAATGTTTAAAGGCTTCGCAACACATTGGCTTTGTTTGCCACCCTGCATGATGCCGTGCGCTTCCCATCTTAAAAGCGCCCAGCAATGTGAAGGGATGCTGCCTGCAGAACACACACCCAGGGCAACTCAACAAGTGGATTATGACACCCAAAAAACAGCAGTCTGGGATGGAAACAAGGTGCAGCCTTGCAGGAATGGGAGTTACAGGGAACCAGAGCTGGATAAAAACCAGTGGCTTCACATAACCATAGAATGGCTTGGGTTGCAGGGCACCATAAACATCACCCAGGCCCAACCCCCAGCCATGGGCAGGGCTGCCCCCCATCAGCTCAGGCTGCCTAGGGCCCCATCCAATCTGGCCAGGAGCAGCTCCAGGGATGGGGCACCACAGCTTCTCTGGGCAGCACTGCCAGTGCCTCACTGCCCCCTGAATTAAGAATTTCTCCCTAATTTCTTCATAATGACAGCAAGGATACCCTGGAGAGTGTTTAAAGGAGAGGCAGAGATGTTAAGAATGAGATCAAATGAGTATCTGCCCAGGAGGGCACTATCACCCCTTGAAACAGGGCCCGGCGACAGCCCGAGGCGTCCTCCATGCCTACAGAGATGCAGCCCCTTGGGCAATGCAGCCCCAAGCCTCCCCATGGGCCCTGCAGGGGAACGGCGCTGCGGGATAACACTGATCTAGGAAAATAAAGCCCACAGTTACTAGACCTCCCAACCTGTTCCTACTTTCTTCTTTTCTTTCTTTTTTCCTTCACTACACTATTACAGCAAAAAAGCAAGATAAACAAAGATGATGAGATGAAAGCCACAAGCCAGAGTATGAGAAATTTACTTTATCTTTGGTGTCAGCAAACTTAAATACATCTGGGAGGAATCAGGTGTATTGACATCTGAAAGGTTTGTTCATCTGAGTTCACTTCTATAGCAAATTTTCTGCGAGATCCACTTGGAGAAAGTCAGAATGTAATAAACAGAGTTATTCTCTGCAGGGTTATTGACAAGAAAAAAAAGAGTCATAAGTAGTATTGATTTGGGGTGAAATGGTAGAACGCGACAATCAATAGAGCTTAGCCAGACAGAAAATAGACAGAGTCACGCAAGTCATGACAGGGTTGTTACAGGAGCCAAATTCTCCTATCAGATAAAGAAGGGAGGAAGCTATAACCGGGATCCAAGTGTAAGCAGTGGATGGATTTACAGGAAAGAACTAAACCATTCATTTCTGTTATTAATATGCAAGATGCTTTTTATTTTAGCATAGTGTCAATGCTGTTTTTCTAAAGCTTTTGAAACAAATTCTTTCCACCTCCATAGTATTTTCATTAAATGTCATGGGAGCTCTTTTCAAATCTCTGAGAGAAGTATGATCATCCTTATTTAACAGATAATGAGAAGATATGAAGAGACTGGGGCTACGTTTTCCAAAGCAGTCAGTAGTGCCCTGTGCCTTCTATCTGGATACACAAGCCCATAGAACACAAGTCCTGAAGAAACAACAGATGCAAAGGTCCGGGGAAGCCACAGCTTTGGTTGGTGACAGCAAGTGCTTGGAAGTTCTCAAACTCTGGGTCGCAGACCGAGGAGCCAGAGCTGAGCAGGGAGCTGTGTAAGCAAAACGAGCTCGCTCACAGGTACAAGAGAGCATAAAATAGGAGGAATCCTAATGTGCAGTTCTCTGTTCTAATTACAGAAGTCATTATTTTACCACTCAGATGATTCAGGGTGAAAAAACATCAATGACCATATATTCTACCACATGAAAGATCTGTGCACTTACAGGTATTTATATAGCACATAACTTGCCAGAACAACCCCACAGGAAAATAACAACAGTAATAACTTAGAAAGAGCAATGAATCTTTCCGACTGGTTATTTTAGCCATGCACAAGCATTCAGTGTATAACCTTTCCCTAGACTCTGAGCAAGATTTTAGTTTTGAAAGATCCTAAAATGCCTTACAAATGTAATTTGATACAGAATCAGCTACACTGCCAAGGTGAACGGCAGCAGCGTTAATAACGATCAACATCACAGAAGAATTTATAGCAGGCTCTGATGAAAACTACTACATTCAAGGGAGACATAAACTGCATCTTGAGGAACCTCTTGCACTGCTCAGCCAACTAAATGCTGACAAGCAAACTGCGGTATGTGCACGGCTCTGGGAGAAGTGGGTCCTTGGCCACTCTCTGTTTTATGAATGGAGCCATAAAAAGGAAGTCAGGGAAGGACAGCTCACCCGACTGCAATTGCGAGGAACGCACTAGAATGGCATCACCATGCTGAAAGGCGAGCTGGCCAGGAAACCACGGGGAACGCAGGAGCAGAAAATGCCACTGATTGCTAAAGAGGGGTTCTCAGAGATTGCAACAGCTTAAAAGCTTGTTTAGCTGGAATCGCGTTTACAGTCATGGGATTTCTATTGGAAAATGGCATTACAGTCTTGAGAGAAAATTATGACCGAGTCGCATCAGGAGGAGGATGGACAGGGCGACCTCTCGAGGCCCTCATCAGCCGTATTTCGGCAGTTCTATGGTCAGTGGCAGAAAACGCATCAGGATCGGAGCTGCTGAGGCTTAGGCATTCAAAATATCTTGGCATGAGTCTCTGGCACAAGAAGAAGCCCATGCAATTTTTGCATCAAACTCTGCCTGCCATTAGCAATGTGATTCAATCACGAGCTGGCTTATTCCCCCAGTAAAAAAAATATCACCATGTCGGAGTGGAAATGGGAAGCTGCCCTCATTATCACAGCTAAGTTCGTTTTGCAGCAAAGCAGTTTACTTTAAGACTTTTCCCGCAATCCAAGTCTAATTACGGAATTGGTTTCAAGCAATTCTGTAATTAAATGTACCTGCTCAAAAAATCTCAGAGGCTCAATAGTTTAAAACGATAGCGTAAAAATGTAATTAAAATGAAAAGGCCAACTGCGACTCGGTCCTTCCTCCAGGAGGAGAACGCTGAAGGACGTTCCAAGCGTTCCGTTTTAGACCCAAATCACCTTCTCCCACCCCACGTTTCCGCTTGGGGACCGGCACTGAGAGTGATCAGAGGGATGGCCGAGCGGCACCGGGCTGGGGGAAGGCTAATTGAAATACTCGTATTAAAAAATAATAAAATCGCGCCGTACTCACGCGGGGCTCCGCTCCCCAGCAGGGACCCGGCTGAGGCTGCCTCCTCCCGGGGGGCGCACGCGGGGTGACCCGGAGGGGGGGTGGGGGGGGATTCCCCGCTCCGCTCCGCTCCGTTCCCCTCGGGGCCGCACGGGGAGGAAGTTTCCCCGCTCCCCCCTCCCCGGGGCAGGGGTTCGGAGAGGCTCCGCGGGGCCGGGGGTGGCTCAGCCCGGCTGCCGGGCAGAGCGGGGGCCGTCGCCGCTCACTCACCGCCCGCCGCCTGCCCCGGGCCGAGG
>NC_034411.1:17430074-17559653 GCF_002078875.1 Numida meleagris | reverse complement strand
CCGGGAGCCCGGCGCTGCGGGACCGGACGCCGCCGCCGCGCACACGCATGGCTGCCGCGGGGCTCTGACCCCAGGGGGGTCTCGGAGCGGGCGGCCGTTGGGAAGCGGTACCCGAGCGGATCGAGTCGGTCTGAAATTCACTGCCGCGCAGCAGTGAGTCAAACGCTGTCTCATGGCTACGGCGGCTGTGGCTGTTTCCTGCTGCCACCTACAGCGTGCCGAGCTCGGGGCATTTCCCCGCTCCCCGCCGGGAGTAACCACGGTGTCTTCTGGGCAGGGAAGGACGGGACAGCGACCGGCCGATGCGGGATCCCAATGGAATTCCATCACGACGGAATGGAAATCAGCTTAAAGGTCGCAACGAGAACGAGAGAAAACACGTTAGTGACAAAACGTCCCAAAGCAAGGCCGTATCCGAAGACATGCGGGCTCCTCCCAACTGCCCTATTGTGGAAATAGCATACCCTGATGCTTTGGGGTGAATATTTTATGTTGTTAGAAGTATACACCGGGATGGAGTCCCATTCGAGTAGTTTGGCTACCTGATGCCAGCTCCTCCAAGCTCAAACTCAAAGCAATTTGAGAGGGATTTGAGCTCAAGTCAGTGCATCATGCATCGGTTCAAAGAGCAGTGTAAGAAATGTAGTTCTTTATCTCTTTACTCTCCCCTGGAGAGAAGGGGCATCTCGTAGGGAAATACAGGTCTTCCATTAAGAAAGGGAAAGTATGTTGCTGATTTTCAGCCTAGTGACTGTTTTATCACTTTGCTGCTCTTTTAAACAGGAAAATGTGGAAGCTGTAGAGCCTTCTCACCCAAGCACAATCAGGTGATGCTGACCTTCTCAGTGAGCCTTGACAAGGTTACTGACAGGTCTCATAAGCTGAGCAAATAGGGCACAGGTGCAATTAGATGATGGAGATGCTTCTGAGGCAGTAAGCTGTTGGCTACTACAGGTGGCAGGACTGAGCAATAAAACAGCAATTTCTGTTATCTGTAATAGGAGATCTTCATGTCTCTGGTTTGATAGCTCTGATTTTTGAAGTCAAAATAAAAGAAGGTAACATCCCTAGCAAGGTAGCACCGCTCTTGTTTCACGCAGATCAAAATGCAAAGATTTCAGTGTGGATGGGGGCACTGCACCCTGATACAGACCGGAACAGGAGGAAGAAGTGGGAAATAATGTCTGTGCTGATAGATCCTACTTAACCCCGATTCTGCAGTCGGCTCCTTCATCTGAGTGTGCGGTTCTGCTGGATCAAAACATGCAGCCAAACAGACCCAACCCCAAAAGCAATCCCTATCTCCAGGCCAAGTAACAGAAGCTCTGCTCAGAAATAAACACCAAGCCCACTCTACGTCATTTCACCCAGAGTCTGCTTACAGGCTATTATATCATGACAGATAGGTGACTTGGCCTTATTGTATAACATACAATCATATTTGGCAGGCCTGAGCCTGCCCAGGACCAGGGGACACACACGGGGCTGTGTGCGACTGGCACCAGCAGAGCACACTGTGTGCCAGCCAGCTCAGGCTTTCCACAGAGCAAACTGTGTGCAAACTAGGTCAGGCTTTGCTCAGAATAATGTGGTCCTGCCCATGTTTGCTGGATAACTTCACAGAGCTCTCATCCAGAAACTGGAAAACTCTGTGGTCTGAAGGATTCCAAACCTCCCCCTCTTAACTTTTGTCAGTGCATAGACGCTATAAGCACTGTGGCTGCAACTGTATGAGTTGTATATGAGAACTTCAGATGGTTCTAGGATACTAAGTCTAATTTATCTGTATTAAATTATTATCACAGCATTAGTTTGGGCTACCTAACATTTCTGAGTCTGGTTTGGGAGAAACTGTGGCCCAGAGACTATCTCCTGGTGGTAGCTTGCATACAGCTTCTCAGTTTTAGAAAGTGAAGAATGTTAATGATACGGATGTAAGCCCTCCTGTGCCAGTTGGTCCCATTCCCTAGCAGTGTTGTGAGCACCTCTGATTTCCTAGTGTCAACAGTTTACAGGCGTTCGGCCCAGTTCTGTAACGAATGGGACGGGGGACCCATGGACCCACACCCCGGGAAAAAAAGGAAAAAAGGGTAGGGAAATGGGCCTGAGAGCAAAAACAGCGGCAACAATCTGAGGAGAAACAAACTAATTTACTAAATAAGATATCAGAATGCAAAACAACACACTATAATACAATATAATTACAATTTAAGCTGATAAATCCAATACAGCGAGAGAGAATGTCCAAAATCAAGGTAGGCCTTACTCTTCTACCGATGATAAGAGGGCTGGAGAGCGAGGTGCTGCCAGAACGAGAGACGGGCGGAAAGAGAAGGGACGAGGTCTCGTGATCTGCAAGCTTTTATCTTTTCCCTCTGGCCAGAAATGGTAACAGAGGAGCAAAGTGTCCTGGGGAATGCAGTAATCCTTCTCTTTTGAGAACCAGGTACATACACTACATGATGTTATGATGTGGAATACCAATAACCGAAAATCATAAAACCATGACACCTAGCAGAGATGTAGCCCAGAAAGTTGCATACTGGAAGATGAAGTTGTGTTTTCAGGATATGAATCTGGGTTTTACCTGCTCATGAACAACGTCAGAAGGAATTGTCCCAGTGATGTGGCTGTTGGGTAGGTTCTTTGGTTGGATTCCAGTAAGGATGAAGAGGATGCAGTGGTGACTGGAGTTAAGGAGAATGAGATTATTTGTGGCAGTGTGAGACCGCAAAGAAGACAGCAAGGCAGGTTACTTGCAGTTGAATGAGTAAAGGGGTGCTCGGTCCAGGAGGAAAAGTGCAGCTTAACTCAGAAGTCTGCAATGAATTATTCTACAATCTCAAATGGCAGTGACTGGCACTGAGCTTTGGCTGGCAGGACACCACTCCAGGCTGTGAGTCCATATTGTTGCCATACGTCCTCCAGACCTCCTGGCCACAACCCAACTTCCTTTTTCATGGGCCACAGGAAAGAGCAATTGCTTCCCATCCCCCTGGCCCACTTACATTATGTTGTTAAACAAAATTATGCAGGTAAAAATAAGGAGAATTGCGCAGTGGTGTGCTAGCAAGAATTCTGAATGCCTTGCAAGGCACAAAGCTATTAAGAGCTAAGATTTAATGATGATCTTGTCATGCAGTTACGGCAGATAATAACCTGGGATATGTGATATTTCTTGTATTCGTACCAGGCTCAAGTTTTCAAACATTTTCAAACAAACACGTGAATCATTGCTGACTTTAGCAGTTCAGTTTAAGCCTTCTCTGTAAATCAGATAAAACTTTCATGCAATTTCTTCATACATGGAGCATGCTATTTTTCTATTTTAACTTAGAAGAATTAATGAGCCTAGATTTCACTAAAAAAAGGTGTGCGTGGGTGAGGTATGCATCATTAACCCATGTGAATATACCAGACTATTGTCAAAGAAAGATTTTCTCTTCCTTGGCGTTAATGTTCATAGAATCATAGAATGGCTTGGGTTGGAAGGGACCTCAAGGATCATCGAGCTCCAACCCCTCTGCCACAGGCAGGGCTGCCAACATCCACATCCAATACCAGACCAGGCTGCCCAGGGCCTCATCCAACCTGGCCTTGAACACCTCTAGGGAGAGGGCATCCACAACCTCTCTGGGCAGCCAAGATGTTAACGTCTTTATGTTAGTATTCATGAACAAATAAGTCCCTGACTATTTTCCACTCTAACTCCAAGTGTGCTTTGTTCCCACCTGGAGGCTCTCCTCTTCAGAGTGATGCCCTGTTTGTCTCAACAAGAGGCTCCCCCACTCCCCTCTGGGTAGATTTGCACTGGAGATCTTGATTTCATCACTTCATATCACCCCTGCCTTTCTAAGGCCATCTTTCTCACCTGTGTCTTCCTGAAGAAGATGATTGCTGTCCCTACAGTAATTGCAGGAAAGTAATTATTCTAAACAGAATGCTTTAAGGTGATTGCCTTGAAGAGAAGCTTGCCTCATAAGTGTGCTTTCAAGAACAGATATACGATGAGGAGAATAATTATTTTGATAAACTCTGAACCAGTAACAATGATGATGGCTCAAGAAAAGCAGCCCTAAAATAGCTGAGACCTGATCCTGCTGATGCTCAGGGCTGACACCTAGACTTTGCCTTTTGTAAAACACAGTCACTGTTGTTTGGGTATGATGGCACCCGGATGTAAAAGGTAATATGAAAAGAGAAATCTTTTTCCTTCACTGAGACACTCTCACAACCATAAAACCACATGTGGGACCAATTCACCAACCTTAATAATGAGAAAACCAATGTAGTTTTACCAATTAGTACTAATTATATTTTATTAGAAAAACTGGTAGCATAGAGAAGGTTGAGTTTGCACTACATTTTTGTCTTGTACTGACCTTTTTTGCATAACTAATGAAAAATCCTCATCTAAAGAGCACTTTAATGAAAGCCACAACTTAATTAACATAGAACTACACTTATTTTTATTGCCATCAACATAGTTTAGAGGAGATTGCAGAAAAAAAATAAATGATACCTGGCTAACTGGAGAACTGAAGTGCATAGGATTTACTGGAAGGTTTGCTCATGAGCACATGAAGACTTTGGTCCTTTTCTGCCTAGTTGTACTTACCACCACTGCTGTGACTGTCCTTGGCCCTTGCTTTCCATTAGGCAGTAACTTCCACCAGAAGAATGCGAAGAGAAGCAGTTCCAGGATCTGAAACAATTTAAATCTATTATGAGTACTTCTCATCTCACAGGACAAGAGGAGAGCAAACTCAAAATGCAGCATCTGATTTGCAACACCTTTCTAAACACAAATGGTATGCATCACCCTTAAGTAAAAACCCATGCCTTCCCTCGCACAAGCTGATGAGCTGAGCTTTCCACCCAGGTGCAAAAGGAATGGGCTGAGTGGCCCAATGGGATACAGGTTTGTGCATCTCCTGTCTGCAGAGCCTGTGTGCAGTGTGTTTGCCTTCAAGCATGTGATTAACCACTAAGAAAGTAGAAAATGGTGTGCTACCTTTTTCCTCTCATAAGATCAGCTTTACATGTTCTGTAATACATATTACACAGGAAAAGACGAAGGAGGGATTGGAGAGGAGTCCCCATGAAAGGAGAGGAGGAAAGAGACAAAGCAGATGCATTCACACCTGTTCCTTGAAAAGCTCTAGCAGGACCAGGGCTGCTGTTTAAGAGCCCTTCCAGTGCAAATATCTTTACTATCCTGAAAGTAGGGTAACAGAAAAACGTAAAATGTCAAAGTTATCTAGCACCATATAACTTTTTTCCTAAATTGCTGAGATTTTTGGATTCTATTCTAACCAAATGTCATGTGAAACCTTAACTACACAACATGTGGTCAATTATAAATCTGATAAGAACTGATTTATTTACATCTTGTACATTGCATACTTGTGCATTTCTATGTTTCTTGATAGAGATACAGGGGTTTGTATTCACTTGATCTCATAGGAAAGCCACAGAAGACCTACAAAATAATAGGTACATAATTGTTACACTAAGAGTTATGGTAACTTTCTCCAGTATCAGTTTTGATGAATGCAATAAAAGCCAAAGCATGAAGTAAACTTTTAGAAAAAAATCCACAGTGGAAATTAACAGCTTTACAGTGTGTATTATTGCAGCCAGAAGAAAGAGACCAAAAAGAAAAACATACTGGGTAGTTCTTGACATTAGGAGACTTCAAAGAGGGAGGATTTTGGATGTGAGCTGTTGTCATCTCTAATTTCCTTCTTTATTTTTCTACTTTTTTTCATGTAGCCACAAAAAATAGCTTAATTCAGCTATAGCCATATTGCCACTCAGCTGTACTGACTGTAACAGTCGTTCTTTTGGCTCTCAGTACAGACAACAGTTCAGGTTCAGCCAGGTTTTCTCTGCATGCAACCCATTCTCCTTCTTTGGTTCTGTGTTTTGTAATTCACTATCTGGCAGCTATGATCAGGTGAGTTGATAACAAATCTAAAGCTAGCTAGAAAAGTCATGATCATCATTCTTGAATGCTGTGGCCACCCTGAAATTCACAGTAACAACAGGATTATAGAGAGGTTGTGGATGCCCCTTCCCCACAGGTGTTCAAGGCCAGGTTGGATGGTGCCCTGGGCAGCCTGGTCTAGTTTTAGACGTGGAGGTTGGCAGCCCTACCTGCAGCAGGGAGGATGGACCTTGATGATCCTTGAGGTCCCTTCCAACCCAAGCCATTCTATGATTCTATGACTATCATGAACTGATTGTACGATGGCTTTCAGGTATTTGTATCCCCATAGGATTCATCCAGTTCTTTACACTTGCTAATGGAAAGCGAATCCATCCAGGTCTAGTCTTCATCAACAGGTTAATTGACATAATATTAATAATTCCTTTTTATTAAGTTTAGTGCCATCTTAAGGCATCGTTCCTCTTTGTAATTAGGCGTTAATGTTAATTTATGCAAGGTGATTGCTATCCTCAAAGTGCAGAGCACAAACTGAAACACAAACTTATTTCTCCAGGGTAGCAATGTTAACATATTTTCAGTGAGTGAAGCATCAGATATTGTATGCATGGCTGGGACTATGGATAGCGGTGATGATGGCAATGGCTTGAGATGATAAGCTCTCAGAACGTAGTGTTAAATTTATCTTTATTTAATCAGACCTTCTAAATGTCACTGACCATTACATTTCTCTCATTTAGGCCAGTATGTTCTGTGTGCTGAAGAGTATTGGTGTTTGGCTAAACCTATGTTTCAATAAGCGCATCCCGTTATCTTGTGGCACCTTGTTCAAACAGGTTAATTATTTTCCATGTGGAAAGATGATCCTCAGCTATCCAGTTTGAATTTCAGCTTCCAAATACTGATCCCTCTAACCTTTTTTCGTCTGGATGTAAGAATCCTTTCTTAACTGTGATATGGACCTGCTCAAGCTACAAGAGACCAGTGGCAGTAAGGGAAAAGCACGGACAAATGGGCAGTCCTCTCTTGGAAAGTGGTTCCATCTCTTTGAAGCAAAAAATTTCAGGCTTGCTTTCACCATCGAGAAGCATGGAGTAGGCCTGACCCTTTCCAAAGGGATTACTCCATGTTAGGTGATGGCAGCCACCACCTGCAGTGCTGTCTTTTCAGGAAGTTACCACTGTCCTGCACACACCTTGCTCCTAATAAAATCCCTAGCTGCCTTGTGCTCAGCAATCAAAGAATTCGTTTTTGTGTCTATTTTCCCTCTCTCCATTCTCCACACTTCACAAATTTTCATATATTTGTTATGATTGTTCTGTTTTCCTTTTTAATTGATTACCTATCAATTCTTATTCTTAATTGCTGCTGTCATTTTTTCACAAATTCTAGAAGGCCTCTGTCATCTTTTTTGGTATTGGAATCATGGAATCACAGCTCTCTGGCTATTTATTGAGCTCATCCTGAAAGAGCTCACAGTTCTCAATCATATTTGCACTTTATGATGTTTTTGTTCCATCAGTCTCACTGGATTTTCTTCATGTTTAGGAAACCAGTTCTTCAGAACTACTGAGGTGTATTAAAGCCTGCTTTCTCTTTGCCCATTTTGAATATCAGCAAGCAGCAAATACCATTCCCTGGTTGACCACTGCCCTCTGATCCAATTAACTTTGTCATGGAAGGGTTCAGAATTGACTTGGTGTGGGATAGATGCTCTAAGTAACAAAGTTCACATATCACTTTTAGAAAAAGTGCCTTTGAAGTAAAAGCCTCAGAGGTTATTGCAGTTCCTCACATACACAAAGCTTATGCAGAAGAGAGGAGCTGTATATGTGAAATTTTGTTGCAAATGACTTGAATCAATGAGTTCTTGTTTGATCTGTCATAGTCAAGTCAGAGATAATTTGAGACCATTTGGATGGCAGGATGGATTGCAGCTGATGATTTATTTATGAATCTGAGAACAAAGATTATTTATGACTGCAAATGTGGGATAAACTGTAGAATTTCATCTATACCTGAAACTGAATCACAAACATTGAGCCAATATTGTAATCACAAACTTCCTTCCCAATATACTATTTAGCAAACATATCATTATCTCATTACATGTAGTCCTTGTCCCTAAAAGCTTGCAGTCTTATTCAGGCAGCAAAGGTTTTTCAGCAGAGGAAAACATAATGAAATAATTGGTTTTGAAATAAACAGACATCAGTTAAGATTGGAGAGGATGCACTTTAATTAAGGCATCATCCAGAAACCTTCATCTGCAAGGGACATATTCTGCATTGGGGAATGCAAAAGCTGCTATGTAAGGACTTTACAGGAACCAGAAACTAGTCCTCTTAGCTTCATACAGAAATAGTTTTTCTATGCCGAGGTCATAGGTCCATCAGAAAAAGACAAAAGATCATGACTTCAAAAGCCGTATGCCACATTTAATCCTCCTTACAATGTGCTGAATGTACTTCCCTGCAGTTTGGTTTTGCTCAGAGCTGAAGCCATTAGTGTGCACACTCCTTCAGCAGAGTTACATCGCTGAGAGTTATTCTACCACAGCTCAGTGCAATTTAGTGCTTCTCACAATGCCTGAATACAGGGAGCCCATGAATGCAAATGGGAAGAATAATTTCATTAAATTATTTTTACAACTGCATAATTTCAGTAATTAAAACTTCTACTTACACCGATTCAGAAGCTAGCAGAATATTATACTAATGCACTTGCACTTATTAAATTTGTAAGATTCACTAGTAAATTCGTGGGTGATGCAAGCTGCTGTTAAAAAGCTTTGAGGAGAAAAATAATCGAAGAGCATTTTGATTAGTATAAATATATTTATGAATTACCTCCTCAGATTCAGTTTGGTGGGAACAGATGGGCTTTTTGCACACACCTCAGTCTGTGGCTATTTTGCTGTGCTTCTGTTGTCTCTGAGACACAGGTGTTTCTAGGCAACACTTACTGAATTCCCTGAGGAAAAATATCAGCATAGGAAAAGCAAAACTGAAAGCTGCCTGAGCCAGGAGGAGCAGAGCTGTGCTGATGTAAGCCAACAGACCAGTCTCTCAGTTATTTAAGGCCCAATAAATATTCTTATTTATTTATTTGAGGTTTGGGTCAAGCTTCTAGGATACAATCTGCAACACCAGTGAGAAACCCAAACTAAGTGCAGCCTAAGGGACATGTAAGGGAGCACTGAAAATAAGTTACTCAACAAATACTGATGATCACAGACATGTTTACAAGCATGTCCAGAACATGGAAAACAAATGCAACAAAGTGTGTACATCACACAAAAATCCTGATTATATATATTTTTTCTTACTCAAGAAAAAAAGCCTGCATATCGAACAAAAGTGCGTATCAGGGAGCAGGGCTCCGTACAGATTTAATCAGTGTCAGGGCCTACGTTAGCTTGAAGAAGGAAGAAATAAGTCATCTCAACTTTCATAATTCATTAGAAATGCAGTTAGAAACTACAGTAGACCCAGAAAAGTACATGACGCTTTTTTCTTCACCTCTCCTCTATTTCTCTGCCAGAAAGCTCTTATATCTCAGCTTCTTACAAAATTGTTAAATTACTAGTCAAAAGAACAAACCTTTTAAAAGATTTAGAGGTTTTACCTTCTGGATTATATACAATGGTGATTTAATGCTAACATGCTGCCATGCTGACTAGAGCAATTTTAGTCATAACAATTTATGGGCTGCTCAGAGTATGCCCCAAACACGGATGGTGATGAATTAACGAGTTGTTCTGCAAGCAGTAAGACTGATGTTGTGTCCTTGTCCCTCAAGCCCCCCTGCCATCCCAGGCACCTCTTTTGGTAGTCTTGACTGTGCTAGGGCAGAGCTAGAAACATCCCAGACATTGCCACCAGTGCCCCACAAAACCTGTGATGTGATTCTGCTCAACTGCTGCTCTATGGGAGCATTGATTCATGGCCTCTACTCCTTGTTCAGACTTAGATTTCCGTGTAAACATAGGAACTTAGCTATCTTTGGCAACTCCATTTCTTTTTCACGTTGTATTTTAAATTGGTCAATATACTCAAATTAGTTAGGATAGAGGGAGAATTAAATAATGAAAGAGAAAAACTCTGTTTTATCTGTTCTAAGTGTAAAACAGCATGCATGGAAGAAGAAACAATGGGTTAATTGTTCTGGTAGAGAGAAGCTTTCCTGTCCTTCAGAAGTTTGTTTATTCCGGAGTACTCTGTCCAGCTCAGGGGCCCCTAGTGCAAGAAAGACACGGGCCAGTTAGAGGAAGTCCAGAGGAGGACCAGAAAATAGGCTGGAAGAGTTGGGTTTGTTCAGCCTAGTGAAAAGGCTCCAAGGAGACCTTATAGAGCGCTGGAGTGGTGCTCCAGTACTTAAAGGGAGCCTACAGAAAAGATGGGGAAGGGCTCATCATCAGGGAGTGCAGTCACAGGACATGGGGTAACAGCTTTAAACTGAAAGAAGGTTGCCCAGAGAAGCTGTGGACGCCCCATCCCTGGAAGCATTCAAGGCCAGATTGGATGGGGTTTTGAGCAATCTGGTCTAGTGGGAGGAGTCCCTGCTCAAGGCAGAGGGGTTGGTCTAGATGGTCTTTATGGTCCCTTTCAACCCAAATCATTCTATGATTCTCACTGTTATCCAAGCAAGGGCAGGTATGCCATGACAGCTTTACTTCCCTGCTGGAGACTTAGATCACAGGTCCTTTGAAATTCATGAGGATTTGCCTTTCCTCTCAGTAGTAAAAGGATTGCTACTGAAACCTTTAGGCTTTCCCATTCATACTCACACAAGTCCTGTTGATGATTATACCTCTTATGCCTGATCACAGACACTGGTATTTCAAACATAGTCCTAGCTGAGGTTATACAGTATACAGTTTCACCTTATCTGTCCTGGGCTGTAACTACCACATAAAATTGTAAAGAAAAAGAAGACAACAAAAAAGGAGTCAATGCATCTCTGGTCTCTTTTCTCACACTGGAATCACTCTCTAGAGTTACACAACTGAAGTAAGTGGATTTACACTCAAGAAGATTAGAGAAGATTTAGTTCTTTGACTGTCACCCATATCTGCCTCTTATCATTGTCATGCTTGTACTATGCTGTTTAAAATTGTTGAGGAATGTAACATCTAGAAGTAATTCTGAGAAAGTTGATCTGTGAGATAACAGAAGTCAATTTTGCATAGCGGAATCCTCATTTTATTTTCATTTATGCTGAAATACTTGATTTGAACAGCCTAGAACTAAAGTTGTGAATTGTAGAGAAAAATCTTGCTGTGAAAGAAAGTAAAGAACAGTGATGGTTTAGTGCTAGTTTTCCATTGAA
Source organism: Numida meleagris (assembly GCF_002078875.1). Taxonomy (NCBI): domain Eukaryota; kingdom Metazoa; phylum Chordata; class Aves; order Galliformes; family Numididae; genus Numida; species Numida meleagris. The sequence goes on along the minus strand of NC_034411.1, from coordinate 17,548,372 downwards.
GTAACATCTCTGTCAGAGTGGCTCCTGATTTTCTCTTTAGAGGAAAGATCAGAAGCAAACAACTTTGTATTTTATAGAATCATCGAATGGCTTGGGTTGGAAGGGACCTTAAAGACCATCCAGTTCCAACTCCCTGCCATGGGTGAGGTGCCAACCACTAAATCAAGCACTAGATCAGGCTGCCCAGGATCCCATCTAACCTGGCCTTGAACACCTTCAGGGATGGGGCACCCACAACTGCTCTGAGCAGTTGTGCCACTGCCTCACCACACTGAGAGAAAAATTCCTACCTAACACCTAATCCAAATCTCCCCTCTTCTAGTTTAAACCATTCCACTAGTCTAAACAGGAAAGTTTGCTGCTAGCTTTGTTTACCAAAGACTGTAGTAATTGATTTCTATCATTTTTCTGTGAGAATGGATTAATCTGTGTAAGGATTTGAGGGAAGACTCCAGCTTTGAAGAGAAAAGCAAGAAGACAGTGATACATTGGCACTGAGGAAGTCTGAGAGTCTGCTGACTCCTCAGAGAATCCATCTTAAAAACAGATGGTAGATTTATGAATTGGAAAGTTAAAGACTGTACGTAGCCACCAGTAAAACAGAAGTTTCTGTGAATAATGGAAGAAATACTTGACCACTATACAGCATTTGTGGGAGGCATAAACTGCAATCCTATTCAAACTGAAGGACAAAATCCATTAAAACCAAATCACATAATAGCGTTTGTCATGTAGAAATGTCTTCCTCTTTATAAAGTTTTACTCTGATGGGACAGAAAGCTGTGGGAGGAACGGTTATGTGCTTATTTTCATAGAAATGATGAAATGGTTTCTGATGAAAACAATGCTTTAAAGATACCAGCTCTGACATCAGCTTGCTACACCCAGCTTCTGTACAAACACAAAGGCTTGGAATAAATCTGAAAGCACTCTAATCTCCTATAAAATGAACTAACAGAATTGTATATTGAATGGTAATTCTGATAATGAACATTTGAAAGCTATGAAACTGTATCCTTTTCCAGAAATACTTGGGTTTTATGTTTTGTTTGGGGTACAGTCACTGGAGAATCCAATCTATCTCAGCAAATTGGGTATGTCTTCCCCTGCTAAGTAGTCTGAATTGCATTCATTGTGAGAGAGTAGCTGGGAAGCTGCTGATTCTCTACACTCTGTCTATGCAGACTAATATAAATAATAACAAAACCAGCAAAGTAACACAACAAACAAAAAAAACTAAGCCTCAAAGCTCAAAAAAACCAAAGCAGTTCTATATTTAACTTGAGAATTTGTCTAAAACCTTATAAGCTGTCATGTCCAGCAGCATTAAAATGCCTAAAGGAGAATATTCATAAAATAGAAATTGTAACTCACACCCAGAGTTACAAAAATATGCCATTATGCATGCACAGTTCACTAACTTTCCTACAAATCACTTCAGAAAGCACTTCCCCACATTCTAACACAAATCCCAACACAAACAGTAAAAAAGATTACTTCATATACATCTCAGCACTCTCATTTAGGTAAGATTGAAAATAGTAAGATATTTTCTAGGCATCACAGATAGGAAAACCAAAATTTAAAGACATACAGAATCACTAGCACTGTTGGAAAACATTAACTTTTCGCACAGTTCATATTTACTATTTTGTCTATAGTAAATAATAAAAATTGTATTTCCCCCTAGTGATGAGATCTAGGACTCCGCTCTGTTATTGCTCTGCAACTTTGCTGGATTTGGAGGTTAGTCTCTATGTTGTTGTGGAGTATCACAGTTCCCACTGTTATGAGGATACTCAATGTATATGTGAATGTTTTTCTGTGTTGGAGCAGTGGATTTTAATAGCTCAGTAGTCAGACCATTTATTTCCTTTCAAAAACTGTATGACTGAATTTTATGGCACAGAACAAGACTTTTATGTTTTAATAGAGTAAACAGGCAATTCCACAGTGGTATAGTTAAATGAATTTGTTTTTATTACAGGAACTTTTTCTGTTGCAACCATTTAAGTACAAAGACAACTGGATAAGCTAGGAATTATTAATTCCTTTTTGTTGTGGGGAAAGGCTGCTGTATCAATTGATAATGCATTTTAGTTTGCATTTATATAATGAGTTTTCTTTAGTTGAATCCCTAAACAGCAGGATAACTCGGTTCAGCTGAACTGGCCATGCTGAGTCATAACAATTCAAAAGTTGTGCAGGCGGAAATCTAATTATCCCCTGGCCCTCACCATAGATCAAGTTTCTCTGGGTAAAGGCTGGAGGGGGGGTGGGGGTGGTAAGACTAAATGACTCTGGAAGTCTTCTCCATTCAGATCCTCCTAGCTAGTTACCGGTCTAGAGCTCAAGTAATGATCCTGACTCTGCCTCCAGCCATTTTATCAAATAGGCTAGATATAATTGGAACAGGTATCCATTTTATGTCAAGGCATTGTGCAAATTACACCTACTTTATCTGAGAAATTGGTATCCAAAATGAAGCGTGTACTACAAGCTACCAAATTAGTGGGGCTGCATCTTCAAGGACCATGGAGTTAATGTGCAAGGCAAATTACATTGATGGAAAAGTTCATCAAGAGCCAAATATTTCAAAGTGTTCACTGCTTCTTCGTGGATGTTCAACAGGTAGGATTTCTGCAGCTGAGCCTGATCCTTTGTCCTTTCTCTTCAACACTGATCACCAGCCCTAGCACTCAATCCAGTGCTTACAGCAAGACTGATGTAGTCCCTAGAGCTTCCTTGTGGTTTGCATGCTTCTATAAGAAAAACTCCAAGAAAAAGAATCACTGACCTCAGGAAACCTGTGGTCAGCAAGTCTGGAAGATGCATAGTAAGAGGCAGCTTTGAATCAGCTCTGGGAGAAGAGTGAAGTAAAGCAACCCCTGAACTATTTATTATGTTGGCCTGCTCAAGAGAAAATGCAGCTGTTTCTAAAGGTGGGAGTCTTGGGCCACATGACTCATCCAGATAGAATGAGTATGTACATAGACATACTCTGGCCATATCAAATGAGGAAAACACTAATTCCCTCTGAACAAAGACCTTGAGGCAAAACATTAACCTGTCATAGAAATCCCAGGGGGTTCGCTGTGTATCTGACTCAAGAAGAAGCCAAGAAAAGCCCTCTACTTGGACACGTAGGAAGCGTGTAGTGACAAGAGATAATGGCAAAGTGATGTAAACATCTTCAGGAGAAGAGCTGAAGATATTGCTAACTAACAGTAGTTCAAAATACTCTTCTGCTCATGGCCAAGATTCACAGACATATGGAAGCAGTAGTGTTAGCAAGATAATCATTAAAGCCTAACAATGAAGCTCAGTGAAGAAGAATAATTTTCATGCCTGGACCTTTAGACTACACAAAATAGAAAGAAGTGAGTAAGAAAACATACAATTAAAAACTCCCTCCCAATTAACTATCACCTCACATTTCTATCTGTTTAACCTTAATTAGTTGATTAACTTCCCATGTGTGTCCTGGGACAAGTAAACCTCAAGGACAGATTTGGAGACTCTGATCAATCCAGACTTGAAAACCATCCAAGCATCATGACATGACGTGCAAGAAGGTGCTAGGATATCTAAGAGAAAAGTAGATAAACAGCATTTTGAATCTGAGGTAGATAGCTGCAGTCTCATTAGAATAAATGTCCTCTCTCTCTCGAAAAAAAAAAGGGTATTTTCCAACACTCCAGCTAGTGCCTGCAGTTTCCTAGGATATTTGTGGTGTGTGGTACGTAGGTTGCCACACTTAGCTCTTAAAGGTCAGTGACTATTAATTAAAGTTTCACTGTGCACCCATCTCTTGAAGTACATCTCCTCAGTTTGCCATCTGGAAGGTTAATAATGAACAGATTTGCAGGCCACGCTGCAACACTCAGACCCAGACACAAGTTTCAGACACTTCTGATTGCAGCAGCTGTTCAGATCTAAGTTTGGGGATGGTTTGCAGAGAAGGGACACTTTCTAGCAGTTTGGGTTTGGTGTCAGGGATCAAACAGAAACCGATTCCAGTGATGGAGACTCTGGAGGACTGTTGAGGACTTTTTTGCTAGGCACATAAATAACCAAGTGTAACACAAAAAGATAACAAGGGATTCTCCGCAACCAGCTGGGTGGAGAGAGAAACTGAATCTCCTGAATGGATACCATCATTCCTTGACAAAGAAACAACTTCAGAACATTATTTCCTTATACCTTCATTTACACAATGCTGAGCGTCAGGCTTAGAATTGAAGTAATAACACAGGCACATTACAGCCTTTCTCTTAGGATCAGGGAGAGCAAGACTAGATAAGCTTTTCAAGCTATCAACTAATTTTACTTCCCCATGGTTCTTGAGTGTTTTTGGGAATCAAACTCTCACAACTGACACTGGAAATACATAACTCCTGGGGAGGTATTCATAAGCATGCTTAACCCAAGCCTCATTGGCTGGCTTCAGCTCTCTTCTGAAGAACAGCCCACTTCATTATATCTTTTAGCACTAAGTAGATGGTGCCTGACATCTACAAAGGTATTGGAAACAACAGTTCCTGTGCTTTAACATTGCTCTCTGACCTCGACTCCTTTTTATGACCTCAATTAATTCAACCATTCTTTGCATTAGAACCATTGCCTAAGAAGTGCAGAAGAGCACAATAATGTATAACGCAGTGGTTCTGTCCATGCTCAAAAAATGATGTTGCATTCTGCACCCTATGTAGTTCTGGAGTCTTTTACCACACACAAATCATCAGCCACTGAAGGCCAAAGACACTTGATCAAGCTGAACAGTCCCATGTGCATAGAGTCTTGTCTCCTGGTAACATTTTGCAGCCCATAAAATAGAAAAACATCATCCAGAGTAGTAGGCAGTGTTCCCCAGAGAGCAGAAATTTGCAGCTACAGAGAAGGCTGTTATTTGGTGCAATACTCTGACACTGCTCAGTGCTTTGCTCTAGTTCTGTTTTGGAAGACATCTCATGAAGGAGGATGTCTCACATTATCAGCAATGGACAGCAGCTGCTGCACAGAGACCAGAGGTCTTTAGGCAATCAGCTGCACTGGGAATAATTTGAAAAGATGAGAGTTAATTAGCTCACAGTAAACCAAGAAGGGATCTGATTAGCTGAAGTACTAAAAGCCAATTACTTTCAGAACACAACTAAATAGTTTTACAAAGCTAAGAAAAGACAGCATCCAATAGCATTTCCAACACATGAACTCCAAGCACCAAAACAAGGACCTCTTCCTGCACTCCCTCAGAACACGTAGTTCTGGTTGAGGGCAAGTTTAGGAGAGTTCCTGCATATTTTCAAGAAATTTCTGCAAGGGCTTATAAGATACCCAGCTACTCATGGACAGCTTTAATGTGGAGAAAAACTCACACCATGAGAACCAGTGTTAGATGCAGAAGGAAGATACAAGCTGCCCCTTCTTCAGGCAGCTTGCTCTCAGGCCATTCAGCCACTCAGGAATCAGCATCAGTTCAGCCTTCCACCAGCTGCCCCTCTGCTCTCTGACAAGAGGAAACTGTCCTGAAGCTTTTCTTCCCTATGGTTTGCCCGTTAGATGTGGGTTAAGACCACAAGTAGAGCTCTTTAGATACTCTAAAACATTGAGAAGTGTATTTCTGGACATTTAAGCATATTCAATAACTTACATAAAAATTAAATAAAAACAAAAGGATAATTTAAGCAGGCAAAGCCAAGAATGTAAGAAACGGACCATCTGTGGGCTGGTGCATGGCTGCCACTGTAGCTGCTACCACTCAATTCCAGCTGGAGCTGTCTGCTCCTTTCTTATAAGCATGCTGTCAATGCAAATTGACAGGAATCCTCAAGATTCGAGCCTCAGAACATATTCCCTTATGCAACACTAATTGTTCACAACAGGACAGATATCGCAGGAGAGGATGTTTGACTAATTGCATATCAAATTACACCCAAGCCAAAGAACACTCACAGAAGAGGCAGCATGTAATTCCAGGTGGGGTGAAATGGGATCATGTGAACGCATCAGCTCAACTGCTTCAGTTCTCCTTAAATTCTCACTGTAAATATTCAGTAGAATTCTCAAGGCCAGAAGCCGGTGCTCTGCATGGATGTGAATTGCATCCATAGTGTGTGTGGGATTAGGTCTTGTATAATTCATGAGGATAGCCACACCGGGTCATACCAAAGGCTTGTTTAGCTCAGCATCCTGTCTGAGTCTGAGCGATAAAAGATTTGTAACAAAAGAGCATAAGGAACAGGATAAGCCTAGCATGCTTCTTCCCCTGCTCTCTCCTCACTTTACTGAGGGTGACTAGTTTAGGGATTTCTGGAGGCTGCTCCTGCTTCCCAGAGCTTAATAGCCCATGGGAGACCTTTATTCCCTGATTCTATCCAATTGCTTCTTCAGCCCATTTTTACTTGTGATAGCCAAAACATCCTGTGGCAAGGAGGCGCAAAATTCAATTACGTATCGTGTGCAGATGTTCTTCCCTTCAATTATTTTGATTAATAGTTTCATGTCTTTCCTGCTAATTCCTGTGTTATAAGAAAAAGCAAATCATCTTTCCTTACCCACCTCTGAAATTTTCACTTCCTCTTGTAGATTGCTGTATATTATTTGGAGAAGATTAAACCTTGAATTGACTCATCTCACATATTATGGGATAAGAGATCACATCTATCTCTTAATTTCCAATCATATCTTTTAGTGGTCTGTTCTGAATTCCAGGTGCAAGAAATGGTCTCTGTGTAACATTCAGGCTTTGACTACAAATTACAGCATGGATATGCCTCCAGCATTACTATCCATTAGGCCACTGGGATTTAGAAACTCTTTCTATCTTATCTGGTTGCCATGGCCATTCTCATAGTCTGTTATTCCTATGCTTTGTACCAGATCTGTAAATATAAAGTTGTGCTTTGGGTTTTCTTCAAAGGTATATAGCATTTCAATGAAAATCTCCCCATGTTCAGACACGGAGGCTTCGGCAGACCCCCTGATGTGAAGACAGAAAACCTTAGATCTAACAGAAAAACAACCCTGCCCCTCTTTTCTCCTTGTCTTCACACTTAACATTTTGCAAAATGCTGCTGCGAAGGTCTTTCCCCTCTGCAACTGTTCCACCCATCACTGGATACTCCATATTATTCAATTAACATCTCTCATACCTTTCATTTACTCTCATGTACCCATCTTCTAATAATCTACTAGATGAATTGTTTTGATTGCTTACCATAAGCAATAGTCATTTCTTCTTTCTCAAGGCCATATTCACACATCAGTTCTTCTCCTTCATACCAGAAGCTTCCTTGCTTCTTGTTTTCAAGTCTGTCTTTGCACCAGTGGTCTCCTTCAGGGCCCAATTCTCCACTGCTGTGGAAATCGGCTTCATTCACACAAAATGCACTGTGGGTACGAAATGACAGAAAGTCAGAACACCTCTACATTTTGAATTCATCTAGCACTAGCTTGAGGGACTGTGCAAAAACACAAGCCTGGATATTTGAGGTCCCCAGCTCTCAGCACCCTCATAGCTCTGCTCCTCATACACACTCTTTTCCCCTTGCCATGTCTGGGTTTGACTGTTCCCAGAGGCAGGAAAGCAGTGATGTTTACAATGTGTCATCTCTTATTGCCACCTTTTGGGACAAGCCACAATTAAGTGCATCCTGGTAGTGGTTCACTTCAAGTCTGGAGCATTACCTTCTCACCTAGGGGAAAGAACCTAGTGCAGCTCCCAAGGGATAGGGTGTTTATTTTTAACTGCTTTAAAAAAAATAACATTCCTAAAGACAACAAAGTATTTAGTTTAGTAATTCAGTGCAAATTGAATGAAATTGCTATTGCAGCTCTGTGCAGCCCATTGCACCATTGGAGGAGAGAGGAACTTGACTCTTTCCCTCCCAGGCAGGAGCAGTTGCACCTCTGTGAAAATAGGCTTCCCTTTTCTTACCAAATATAATCATTAGTTCATGGTACCTGATCATACCAAAAACTGCTATGGAAATGCTTTTGCACTCAGCCCTAATGTGGGGAGCTTTTTGTCAAGCCTCTACAAGAACACAGCTGTGAAAACTACAGCAAACACTTAAAGTGTGCGGACTCTGCCCTCATTAGTCTAACAAGAGAGAAGCAGCAGCAGATGCATGCAGAGTGGGTATTTCTTAACAATGTGAACTTAATCTATTGAGCTTGGATGGAGGAGCCTTTGACTGGCAGCCAGACCTACATACTAAAGGGCAATGATGCGAGCCAGCATGCATGAGCCCTCAAACACATTGCATATTCCTGCAGTGTCCTCCACTGGAATCTAATTTTGAAATACCCCATAAAGCCAGGGGCAGCTGGACCACAGTTTTATTTAAATCAACCTATTTTTGTAGCCATTTTGAGCCTGAATTCACTTTGTATTTGAGAAGATATTTACATAAGATACACTCACAGCTCCCACTACGATAATATTCATCTTATGCATTTTTTCCCCCTCACAGGCTTGCTTTACTGTTGCTCACATTTTACAGAAGAACTGAGATGCAGGAGATTTGTTCAAGGTCACAGGACACAGTAGGCCTGTGTAGTGGAAATAGCAAAACACTCTCTTGTGACAGTGGCCAGGCTCAAGAGAACAGCCTGGATCTGTATCAGGGAGGATCAGATGGGGGTTAGGTTCTGCCCCAGAAGGTGGTGGGCATGGAACAGGCTGCCCAGGGCAGCGGGCACAGCCTCAAGCTGCTGGAGTTCAAGGGGCATTTGAACAACATTCTCAGACACAGGGCTTAGATTTTTGGGTGGTGTCACATGGAGTTGAACTCAGTGATCCTTATGGGCCCCTTCCAACTCAGGATATTCTGTGATTCTATGAGAGGGAGGTACTTGAATTCCCCCTTCAATGCACTACACTGTGCCACCAGCAACAGTCCATAGGCAACAGTGCTGTGGGTCTTACCTTCAGACCCTTTGCAGGGCCACTGGGATTTGAATAGTCTCCAGATCCAAGCTACAAGACTGAAACCATCTCTGCTTGTTTGGGTAGATCTGTCTCAGGATGGTATAGCAAAAGTCCTATCTGAAACAAAACAAAAATCAGAGAAAACAACATGAAAACTACACATTTTAGGGAAGAGAAGAATAGGAAAGTGCCTCTAGTGTTACAGCCAAAGCTACTGTCCCTCTGTGGAAAGGAAGAGTAATATCATACATTCTAAATTCACTCCTTGAGAAAAAGCATTGTCACTGTTCATTCCTCTACAGAGGACAGAAAGCACCAGCCTGATTCCTGTTAAAGAGTCATTTGGGGGAATGTTCCTAACATATGTTAGCAACTATGGGTAAGAAGTGAGAGCTGAGGGTCACAGTACCTTTCTCTTTCAGCTCTTTTCCTGATGCAGAAAGCTGCAGGCTACATGAGCTAGAGCACAAGTTAGAGCAGTTCCCAGCACTGTTGTAGTTTCTGCTTGGGACTGTCCAGATTTCCCAGGAACACAAAATCAATGTGATGAAAGAGCTGAGAATTCGTAGATTTACTAGCAGCAGTGTGCAACTTCAGAGGCTTTGATAAAAGCATGTTATCTTGATAGTATTTCCCAGCCTCCAAGTGAAAGTAGTCTATTACAGTCTGGGCTCAGCCAACCACATAATGCCTCTGTGAATATGTCTCTTAACTAAGACAATACTTCGAAGGAGTAAAGTGTGCCATAACCTTGCCTCAATGAATCAGTCTTATTAAAAAGAAATCCAAAAGCAAACACTTCCTTTCACTAGTATTTCCTTGTTGCAGGACGCGTATCACTCTATTGTATCTGTGTAACACTGAGTTCCCATACTTGGTCTAAGCAATAAGGATAGCAATTTAAGTCAGATATCAACTAACTGTTTTCTATCCTGTAAGCAGCCTCTGCTTTTGTCAGCTGTTGTGCTGCCATGACCTCATTAATCATAATGAAATTCCTTCTGGGAAGACACTGAAACATATTTCCTTCAACAAGAGACTCAATTCTGTAATCCACTCTATTATCAACACTGAATTCAGATCAAACTTTCTGACAACATCTAAAGGCAGCTGCCAATTAAGTCATTAGGCTCAGTTATCTTAAGTAGATGCAAATTTTACTAACAGAAACCATAAAGTAAACAGCTGTTGAGAGGGGAGATCTCCTACACTACAAGCAGAAGAATATTGCTGAGAAGGCAGCGTTTCGTCTTCACAGAGTGAAAACCTGACTGTCAGGAAGACAAACATCCTATAGAATTTAGGTGCGATTCCTCCTGCTCATGGACTCTGTCACCATATAAACAGAGTCACAGGCACTCTTCCTGCACTAGAGAAAAGTTCTCGTGTACAAACACACATAGCTTTTTCTTGTTGTTAGTTAATGGATTCAATCCTTAAAAAAAAAAAAATCCAAGAGAAGTGACTAAAAGTGGATAGATTTTGGTTGGATATAAGGAAAAAGTCTTTCACAATTACAGTGGTGAAGCACTGGCACAGGTTGTCCAGAGAGGTAGCGGGTGCCCCATCCCTAGAGACACTCAAGGTCAGGCTGGATGGGGCTCTGAGCACCTGATCTGCTTTAGGTGTCCCTGTTCAGTGCAGGGAATTAGACTAGGTGACCTTTGTAACACAATGGAAAGCACAGCAATGACAGCAGAGTAGCAAGGTCCTAGGCTGCAGCAAGCAAAGATTTGCCCAAATGCAACAGCCGTAGGCACAGAAATAAAGGAAGGAAGCCGCTTACCTTCAGAAGGCCTCAGCTATGCAGGATCTTCAGTGAGATCCCCTTACCTCCACTGCCAACCCTTAAATGAGGTCTGGGAAGAGGTGGATCCTGGCTCCACACCTTCCAGTCACTCGTGTACATTGCTTGCACATGAGCTCCCCTGGGTTGGCCCTGCCTTCCCACTAGGTGCTCAGGCACTGCTTCAAGCCATGACCTAGTATCTCTGCTACAGCATTTATGGGTCCCTTTCAATTGAAATGATTCTGTGATTCTAAGTGAGGAGTCAACCAGAGCTGGTCTTATTAGGATGTGATATAATTAACTTCAAATTTGTTATTTAGTGACATTGTAATGATCAGTATTAACATTCTCTCTCCAGATGACAGGATTATTAGCTTCAGGCTGCCCGAGGGTAGGAGATAGGAAAGAAGCATGGTTAAATAGCAAGCATGTACATTCTGTAAGTAACACAATGATACCCTCTCCCTGTTTACTTCCCGTGGTGCCCCTTGGCTATACTTCCATGGTCTTTTACTTATTTGACTCCTGATACGTACTGAAAAACTATCAGCAGTCAAAGGTCAGTAAAATTACTTATTACTGGCAGAGAACAATGTTAATCAGAATTTAATTTCAGCTGCCACAACACCATGTGAAATACAAGCACTATCTTCAAATACTTTCTTTTTTCATCTCCTAGCCTCCCACAGTTCATTAAAATTAACCAACTGAAATGTACCTTGCGCTGCTCAGGTCAGGTACACATGCTAGATGTTTATCAAATAAATAAAATAAATAAACAAATAAATCAGCCTAAGAAATGATGATATTAACAACATGAAATGTTGGCCTTGGGGCACTGCAAAGGCATAGGATTCAAAATAGCAATAAAAAAGACTCTGTTTATGCTTCAAAATGTAAACGTTTTTCATTGAGACAGTCAGCTGCTTATAAAACACAGCACTATAATCCTAAAACGGTGTAATAATACTCCTTGATACCACGCATCTGAATTTTTAGCAGCTTATCTGCCTTCACACCCCGTGCTTACCCTGCCCATAGGAGCACAGGCTCTTCTGGGGAGGAGTCTGGCTGATGGCTCTCCAGCTCAGGCTCATTGTCATGGGGTGCAGAGCTGGTAGACTCAGCTGGGGGCTTCTGTGTTACCCACACTGCAGGCAAGGAAGGGCTATGCACAGTCCCTGTTTGGGGTCAGTGTTACGCTGGCAGCTCCTGAAGAGTCTCTGCAAGAAAGCTCCAGTGGGCAGCCATGGGTAGAAATCACTGGCAGCATGACTGTATTGCCTTGACTAAAGTCAAGGGCACCTCTTTCTTAGATGGAAATAAAAGATGCAACCATCTGGAAAGCCAGGGGAAATTCTTTATTCTAAATGACTTTTTAGGTATCTTTAACCTCTCTATCATTTTGCATGATTTTTTTTTTCTAAAGAGAAAAATATTCGTATCCCTACTATATTCAAGGATTTGTATCCCTACCATATTTCAAGAAACGTTTAGATATAGCGTTGAGAGACATGGTTTAGTGGGGTTATTGGTGGTAGGTGGATGGTTGGACTGGCTGATCTTGTAGGTCTTTTCCAACCTAGCTAATTCTATGATTCTATGATTCAGATTTGGTTCCCATCAACTTTATGTTATTATCTGAAAAGGTCCGTACCTATTTAGTATGTTTCAGTGGAGTTCTTTTTTAAAACAAATTCACAGAATTATTTACAAGTGCTCAGAAATTAGCACTAATTTAGAGTTCAGCATCAGCAAAATCATTACCTCGTAGCTTTTGCAACCTGTCCATGTCTGTTCAGAGAGAAAAAGTGTTGCATTCAGGATAGGAATGAACATAATATATTCTGCATATATGAAAGAAATACAGATAATTAGAAAATGAACAATCAAAATGAGAACATTTCAGCAAGGTTTGATCAGACTGAGTCAGTCACTCTGGGTTAAAAGAGTTAACCCACATGGTGAGTTGTGATCCTTGTAATTCAACTGATGTCCAAAGCCGAAATGCATCATTCTTATTTTTAGAGTTAGCCACAGGCACTGGCATATGTGAGTAAATTCAGCAAGGATATTTTGAGGATTAAAGCATCCTAATCGGAACTGGAAAGAATGAACTGTTTTATTAGCTGGTCTGACCTTTAGAGTCAGACTTGTGACTTCAGTGATAACTCACATTTTATCACCTTTTATTCCTCTCACTCCTATAAACTCTGAAAAGTGTGATCCAGATTTTATTCCCCTCCTACATCACCAGGGGAATCATTTATTGAGTTCACAAACAATTTATACTTTCCAAATTCACTTAAAGCAAAGATGCCACTCAGGGTCCAGGCTGAAAAAAACATCAGCGCCTATTTTATTTGGTGTAACCTCAATTCCAGCCCTGCCAAAGAAGACTTGGGGATACTGCTGGATGGCAAGCTGGACATGAGCCAGTAATGCACCCTCACAGCCCTCTTTGAACTCAAATGATTCTATGATCAATTCATCATGGTGATCTGCATCATATGTTACACCTTCAGATAGAAGCATCTCAACATGTTAACTGAATCTGGAGCAGAAATGCAGACCAAGCAGTAGTTCAGATCTCAATCAAGTAGATGGGAGAGACAAACTGTAGAAGAAAGGACAGTAGTTGGAAATAGATTATCTTTAAGTTCTTTTCCAACCTAAGCCATTCTATGATTCTACAAGTATGGAAAATGGAGACTCCAGGAGAGATTAAATGATCGTTTCTCAAAATCATGCAAGTCTCTTGCAACACAAATGAGAGCTGAACCCGAACCTCCCAAGCTCTAGCCTAACATCAGCTATCCTTTGCTTTTGCAGCCTGCTTTCCTCCCTTTACACTCCTAGAAATTACAATGGTAGGAAAGCCACTGGCAGTGCAATCTGAAGTGCACTGCAGAGAGCAAGTGCCCTGAAGCTTGGGCAAACCTTGCTGCTGCTCTATACTAATGCTAATCAAGCAATGCTGAAAGGCAATTTTTGGATTTCATTGTTTGTGCGATGCTCATGGATGCAGCACCTGGTACACGTCATATCCAATTTGAAAGCAGATCCGTCTCGCAGATCTTGGTTGCTGAAATGGGCAACAGAACAAAACTCAGGCTGAAGCTATGTGCTGCTGTGTTAAAACAGCTGGATGAAAAGGAAGCATTAGAGCCTGTATAATTATCTTTACTAAGAAACATGCCTACAGATAGACGTATTTGTCCCTTTGGCTACCTAGATTCTTCCCTTTTGGGAAGATTTCCATCGGGACATCTATTTATAATTCTAAAGGGTTTTTATTTCATCCCCAAAGTAATTTTCTAGAGCTGCTAGAAAAGAGGACTTACAAAGGGATTTTTTTTTTCAAGTGATCTGGGAAATGCAGTCGCTGTTATTATCAGATCTGAAGGTTAGAGCTATGGGTTGTTCCAGTGCGGGGTATTTTGGGGAGGGTTAGGGACAGAGCCTGAGACCAAGAGTGGTTTTTCACAATTGCTGAAGACTGGGATTATGCAAAATATTTTTACTGCGTATTTTCATGTCTTCAAGCTGGCACTTTGTAATTTGTTTTTATTTTGTAGGAAAGGACAATTTATCTTTTATAAGTTATCCACTGCTTCAGAGTAATTTTTACTGGTTAAGCATTTTTCAGCGAATTCAGTAACTGGCAAAAACTGGGCACTGAGAGTATGGTTCACAGTATCTGGTCACTTTTCTTGCCTTGCCCAGTACTATAGACCAGCAAGATATATTTACTTTGATCAGGTTTAAATTTATGTTTTCTCCTTGGGTGAAGCAGAGGTTTTTAGGAGAGCTCCTAGTAAACCTGCTGGCTAAGAAGTCAGGTGTTAAAAAATTTGAAAATAAAGGAGTAAAAATAACAAAATCTACCATACACTATTATGAAATGTTGGGGTGTTTTCAGTAAATATGAGAACGTGGCAAAAAAGAACCAGACTTCGGCTTCTTCTTGGTAGAAGTGGAAAACCAGAGGCACAACGCTAAAACACATTGGTGCTGTTGAAAAACCTGGATTTCACCATAGATGTTTAACCTCTATCATATGCATATCTGGATGAAACAAAGCATGCTACTGCCCAGCCAAAATATTTGGCAGCACTGGGACATACATTTCTTCAAAAACAAAAGCAGACTCCTCGCTCCACAATTTTGGATTGCTGTCTTTTTATTGCTTGATTGTAATTACTTTTCTGTGCCTATCTACACTGCTGTGTATACCTGCCACAATGGCTGGAGAGTTGTGGAGGTGTCTGGGGGTGCGGGGCTGCTCGTTTCTGTCAGCATCATGTGGAAATGACTACTCTGGGTGCTGACTGTGCACAGTGTTTCAGGAGTATGCCATCTGTTGATTAGGACTTAGTTACTCTCCAAATTAGATAGCGCTCAAGAATGCATAGTCTATCTCCTGGGTATTGTAGGACCAATAAAACTGTGAATGTTCACTGTGAACTGCTTCCTCTGGCTGTTCGTTGTACGAGCTCTTCACAAAACCCTTACATCAAGCAGTAAGTGTCTCTGCAGTCATCCCATTGATTTCAATGGCACAGCTCAAGTAGTAACTCAGTGTGAATAAGGGTATCCATCTGGTCCTTGGAGATGTAGCTGCATCAGCTGAAGGATCTGTCGAGCATTCCCCAAGCAGTCTGTGCTCAGACATAAAGGCTGGCACAAAAATTAGGCTGGGGAGTATGCTGATAAAGCAACAGCCAGAACAATCCAAGCAATAGATAAAGACCCTGTTACAATCCAAGAGTGGTTCCCCAGGTGTAATTAGGAAGTGCACTGTTATGCAATTAAGAAAATTAATTAGAAGTAAACGTTCAGGGAGTGCAGGTTGAAGACGCTGCAGCACAGGCTTGTGTAGGTTTGCGGTACTTTAAAGGTCTGCTGGTGTTTTAATTGGTTTTACAGTGTCTCCAAATGAGCTGTATTCCTAGACTTCTCTGTTGACCACTCCAGTGGCACGTAGCATGTAATTTACTACACATATCAGAATATTCCAACCTAGCAAAACCAATATCAAAACACACGGTTCACTTTTTGCTCAATGCAGCAAACCTCTGTGGTCTGACCAGGTTCATTCTAGTTCTAGCTGAACACCCTCAGACAGGCTTCTATTCTGATTTAGTCGTCTCCATCCATCCATGTAACAATCCTGAGGTTAGAGATAGAAATATTTCCTCCTCAAGCATCCTCAAGCCAATTATCATTATATTGCCATCCACTTTTAAATGAAATAAAGGCATCTGGGCAACGCTACTTTACATACCCTTTTTTAAATTACAGAAATCCCAAAACTGAAGCGTTCATTTGGAATAAGACAAAACTGAAATGGAAAAATAATTACTACTGTAAAAATTTCAACTGTACTATGCATAAGAATTGGGAGAAGCAATGTCCTAATTTGACAACTACTTAATTTTTCAAGACATTTCCTGTGTATGTCACTTACAAAATGTATCTTGCTTTCAGATAGGTACCCTTCCCTGTCGGCAACAGGACATCACCACTGTGCAGTGCCATTACATTCCAAAATTGTATAGCCCTTATTCTGGGGCTCAGACCTCAGGCTACACAGCTCCATGGAGGGGCTTCACCCCCAGTAGGGCTCCCTCTCACTTTGGCTTTCTATTTTTCTGTTATGTGAGCATTTGCATTTGGTTAGTGCAGTGGTACAGCTTCCTGAGGAGGAGTAGAGAGGAACCTCCCATCCAAGACCACCATGGGGCCAGGTAGAACCTATTCTGGAGATGGGAGATGCTCATTTGAATCACCTGCAGAGAAGAAGGGTTTGAAACAGAGCCTCTTGCATCCATCCTAGTCAAGGACTTAAACCACTGCATCACCACAGATGAGCAGAGAGCGTGTGTGGCAAGGAAACAACTTCCCCATAGACACATTTCAGATGGAAGCAGTGTTACTACTGTATTTCAAAAGAAACTGGATCCTCCTGATGTGCTGCAGACATACTGTGATATGCCTCTGGGACTGAAAGTCTCAGAGGACTTCTTTCTAGAAAAACACCTTGTACTTGAAATCTGGTTGTCCTCGAGTCTGAGCTACATGCCAAAAACTGTCAAAACTAAAATATTTCTGCACATGTGAAGGAATGCAGCACCTCCAAGCTGAGGCATCCCCACAGGCAGGTGGCAACAGAACACAGGCAAGTCTGTGTTCAACTCATAGCTCTGAGGCTATGAGTCAGGTTCTAAATTCATGTGGTGGCAGTTTGAGTGAGTACAAGGATGCCCTGCCATGGAATTCACTAGTGAAAAGGAGAACATCAGACTCCTAAGTCTGAAGGCTGCACTTAAGCTGTCTGCTAATTGGTAGAACACAAGGAAATCCTTGGTGTGACCCACACCATTATTAAAATCCCAATGTTCCCCTTTACTGGTGTTACCATACGAGGAAGGATGTGATCTGTGAAATTTGTTTTATTTTCTCTCCATGAAGCTTCTATATTGCTTGTGCACTTGTCAGTCTGGGCACTAAAATTCGGTTAGATAATTCCTCCTTCAAGCTCTCATGCACCACACCAGCATATCTGAAATTCAAACACTATCAGTCCCTGTAAAAACACACATAAAAAATTCCAACCCAAAAGCAAGACGAGTTCCAATTAAATTAACTTGTAGAAGGCTGGCACTCTCTGCTGGAATCAACTACATGCTCGTTATTATTAAGTTCACAACTGCTGCTTCAGAGAGTGCGCTCTCTCAGGACTTTCACTGAAGATGTTTTACAAATTAGAGACCAGATTGCTCCTTTGTCATTTCCTCATGTTCCTTTAACCTCCTTTGTTCTGTTTCATTAATTCCTTCCTGATTCCTTCTGAAACAAAGCATATTTTCCTGTTTTCTTGCATTTACAGTTCCCATTTCCCAGCCAAGGCTTCCCCAGAAGCAGCCACACAACACCATGTCCATCTACATGTGACAGGAGTTGCCCAACAGGGGACAAGTGGAGGAGAAGACCCCACCATATCTGAGCTGCTTCACTCAGCCTCGCTCCACCACTGAATGAGAACAGCCTTCTGATGGACGAACAATGCATTTCTTCATCCTAACTCACTGAATATTAATGGACAAGGATGGGGAGCTTCTAAAATACAATTTACTATAAATTATGTCAGTCACAAGGCCCCTTAAAATACTGAGGGTTCCTACCTGCTTTGGCATGAGCAGTGGGTAAATTTACACAGCAGTCTGTGTGTTTGATTACAGCTCATGAAAACATACACGACTTTACAAATACATGCAAGCTAGTTAGCTTAGTGACTGTGCCAGGTGTCTTGCTGATACCAAGTCTCAAATAAAAGGTTTTCTTTCCCTGTCAGGCCAACATGGATGGCACTGAAGATGGATTATCATAGAATCGTTATGGCTGGAAAAGACCTCTAAGATCATCATGTCCAACCATCAACCCATCCCCACCATGTCTACTAACCCATGTTTCTCAGTGCCACATCTCCACAGTTCTTGAACACTTCCAGGGATGGTGACCACCACCTCCCTGGGCAGCCTGTGCCAGTTTTTCCTAACATCCAACCTGAACCCCCTCTGGCTCAATTTGAGGCCATTCCTTCTCGTCCTGTCTCTGTTACCCAGGATAAAAAGCCGAGCCTCACCTCATCACAACCTCCTTTCAGGCTCTTGTAGAGCACAATAAGGTCCCCCCAAGCCTCCTTTTCTCCAGACTGAACCATCCCAGTTCCCTCAGCTGCTCCCCATAAGATTTGTAATCCAGACTTTTCACAGCTTCGTTGCCCTTCTCTGGACACACTGAAGTCATGCAGAGCCAGTAAGACACAGAAGTGAAAATCTCTGGACATCCCAAACCCTGTGCCATTTGTAGCTAGGCTGTGCCAAAAGTATTCCCTTTATTAATAAAGAAGGCAATGATGATTTTATAATTAAAGTAATATCACAATGCCACATTCTATATTCTTTTTCTTCCAGCTGCCCAAGAAGTAGCCTGACTTCTCTGAGAAGTGTTAGAGGCAATGAGAGAATGGTTTCCTGGTAATAAATCAGCTTCTTTGCTTTTGGGTCTAAGTGGAGGCCAACAGTGGGGCTGAAGTTGCTAATTTTCTCTGCATAGTCTGTGCTCCACAACCCAACTGATAGCCCAGGTTGTCTGGAGCTCCTCCCTCTCCCTTGTTGTTTTAAAGAAAAGAGAGGAATGCTGGAACATTTTACCACATCAGCCAAACTGAAGCATACAATGGAGATAAAAGTGTGACTTTCTGTGTAGTTAGGAGAATAAGAGACAGGATATAAAAAATGGTGTCTTAAAGTAGACACAACTGAAGTGCTGCAAGATGATAGAAGACCCTCACTGTTGCCTTTACAGGAAGATCCAGACCAGGACAGTCCATTTAAACTAGCCTAGGCAACCTAGATTGCTTGAGATCAAAACAGATATTAAAACAGATAAAACAGTAATGTCAGCAGAGTTTTCCAAATAAGAGAAGAGCACCTGATTTTCTGAGTCAGCCCAGTGTATGATGAAGAAAATGCACGTGGCTTCTTTCCTGAAAGAAACAAGAGCCAAAGAAAAAACACTTTTCTCCAGTTCCTGACATCATTCTGCTCCTACACTGCTGAAATCTGACTCATTCCGCTTCTCCCTGGATGTTTTCCCACCACTTGCTCAGGTGCTTCTTTTGTCCATCTCCCAGGACTGTTCCTACGGATTATTTTCTATGCCACACTCTTTCTCTGGTATTCCCATCCCTCCCAGGACCCACAGCAGCAAGCCCTCCTGCCCACACCTGCAGATGGTTTGGACCAATGGGAGCCTGCATTTCAGGTGAGAGCTACAACAAGGCTTTTAAAGACAGAGGAAAGAGTTAATGAGTGGCCAACAGTAGCAACTGGAGTAATTTGCTCTATTAAAGGAAGAGAGGATTTTATGCTCTACGTGCTAGTTATACAGAGAGAGACAGACACCATGGCAACAAGCTTGTCAGGCAGCAGCAGGGCACTACTTTAAGATTAACTATCACTAGGGACATCATTAGTGGTGGAGAAACTTCAAAAGCTTCAGAATGTGGGTTCCTTTCGCACCCACAATCTCGCTTGCTTTTATGAACTTTATTTGAATTTCCAGCTCATAAGCTTAGGTTGGGATAACAACAACAGCAGGCTGGGATTTTGGATGCATCCTCAATAAGATGGAAAGGAAAAACATGCTCACAGTATATCAGCACTTCCAGGCCTGCCAGGTTGTCTGAGCTGTATGGAAATGAAGAACCAACACACAGTGTTGAGTCAGGTTCAGTGGGATTGTCTGAAGTGAAGGAATGAAAAGGAGCTTGAAGAGGAGCACACCTTCTGTGCATACTCATGAGCCATGAATCTGATCATTAGCCTGTACTGATGCAAAAGTAGAGATCCTTCTGCAAATCTCTCATTCTGAGAGGATGAGCAGGTGGCAGATAGCTGCATAGATGAGGTTGATTCTTTTTATACTTCTAGCTCAAAGGCAGAATTCCAAATAACAGTGATTTCCTTGCACCTCATGCAGATATTTACGCTGGTGCAAAGCTGGTGTCAGAATCTGATGTAGTAGGAGTTATGCTCATGGGAAGTTCTTCTGTAAACAACCACAAGATTATTAAAATCGGTCAAATATGAATCACATTTTAGAGGAACAATGCAGAGAACTCAAGTTTTCAGCTCACTAGGCTGCAGTGCAACTGAAAACATTTCTACAGAAAAGTGGAAAGAGACAGGAAAGCTTTGAGGACCCACTGCAGAACTGCAGAGTGTCCGTGGGGGTCTCCTTTGCCCCACTTCATTTATAAAGTGCTGATCGTGCCATTTAGCAAGGTTTTCATAGTGACAGGAAATGCATCAGAAATTTATGAGCCTTTGTATCTTGCCTGCATTATAATTCCCCATGACAGACCCACTCAAATCTAGCAGGAGCCAGTGGTGCTTCACAGCTCTGATAAGGAAGCATGGCCAAGCAGCAAGGTACAAGAGTGCAGGGAGTGCGGACGCCCCAGCCCTGGCTCAGCCCACCAAACCCCACTGCTGTCACCAGAGTTGCCATGGGCATTTCAGCCAACAGCATTACAGCTCCATCAAGACTAACTGGTAGAGCTGATGAGCACAGACGTTTGTTCATCTTACAGCATAAGGGAAATAATGTGACTTTAATCATCTTTCTGCAAATGCATCAAGTGAAAAAGAGACATGTGCTCAATCCAAAAAAAAAAAAAAAGGCTTATTTTTGAGCAGTTCGTGTCTGGGATTCAAGTCCTGTCTTCAAAGAACAAATGAAAGAGGAGGTGACTCCTCTGGAGCTGCCTGCTTCCCAAAGATAAAGGAAGATGGAATGCAGCACTCTGTCCATGCAGCACAGGGTGAGAGTCACTGAGATAACTGTGAGAATTATAGCAGTGGAGGCACCTTGTTTGATGTAAGGGGAGAAGAACTGGGAGCATGCAGTGGATTTCTGTGTATGTATGAGTTTTCCCAGTTCCATTGAGAGAGGCCTCTCTGCAATCATAATTGGAATGAACTCATGAATAGTGCATGTGAGCAGAAAGCAAATCCAAAGCTGCAAGCTGTTAGCTCACTCTGCTGCATGGTGAGTAAGGAGACGTGTTGCATACTCAAGATATAGGGCAGGGAAAGACATGTTCATCTTACCAAACAGGCAGAGCACTCACTAGAAAATTCCCAAGGTTTTTGAGACCCCAGATTGCCCAGGTAGCTCAGTCTTTCAAGCAGCTGGAGGTAGGTATTCATTGTTGGTCAGGAGGAAAATGTCTACTGCGAGACAGTGGTGATGACCCAAGGCAGACGTGTGCATGTCACTGTCAGTGATATATGGACACCGACAGCAGGGGAAAGCTTACAGCTCTCAACTGGCTGATTTTACTCCGTGTTCTGAACTGAAAGGTACTTATTTCTCTTTAGCAAATACCACTTATTAGGAAGGTAGAGTGATACACTGCAAAGGGACACATGGTTGTAGCTGGTTCCAACAAGAGATGCTAGAAGATGTCAAAGTGAGGGTTGGGGGCTGTCACGAGGCATATATTCCTGCTCGAAGAAAGAGGAACAAGTGAGTGTGAAGAGCGACTTCTCTCAAACACAGCTCTGGGGAGAGATGGAGACAGAGCCTCGGTCCCACGTCTGCCCTGGGGACACAGACCTGCACGTCTGCAGCTCCCAGGGAGAAGTGTCAAACAGATGTCATTCTGTCAGATCATTACTGGAACTTACAGAAATATTTTCTGTTTGCTAAAAAGACTGCTAGGTTAACTTGCCTGCATTGCTGTGCTATTACTTGCTCCTCGTAATACCTCAGAATTAAACGCAGAGAGATTTTTTTAAAGAACAAATGTTTTAGAAGATTTTATGAACTGTTATCCAGTGACTGTGGGCTTCTTCTGTGAGTCATGAGCCACATCAGCACATCCCTCATATACCCAAGCTCCACAACCCACTATATACACGTTATATTCCTCCCTTTGAGCCTGCCTTTATGAGCTATTTATTGGGCTCCCATCACTCATCTCCTACAACTCCAGACCCCACATTTCAGCATCAAAATAAACATATGGACAAGAATTGACAGAAGACAACTTCATCTGAAGTAACTGCACTAGCTTGCCCATGACCTTCCATCCCTGCTCCTCTTCCTGTAAGATAGATATTAAGAAAATCTTCCCCTCAGAAAGAGTGGTGATGCACTGGCACAGGCTGCCCAGGGAGGTAGTGGAATCACCATCCCTGGAGGCGTTCAAGAACCATGGAGATGTGGCACCGAGGGACATGGGTGAGTGGGCATGGGGGCAATGGGCCTACAGTTGGCCTAGATGATCTTAGAGATCTTTTCCAATCTTAATGATTCTACAGAGACAAGACTTGGGGAGGCATGTCATGTTTGCCTAATTCCCTGTTCAAACCTGGGGCTATGTCCACATTCCATTCCCCTGGGCTCTCAGCAGCTCATCTTCTGCCTCCAAGCTCTTAACCCCCATGTTCTGCAGGCAGTGGGCATAGTCAAAGTGGACAATTGGCTGGGAACAGAGGTATCCAGAGCAGAAACACAAATGTCAGCTGCTCTATGAGTGTGGGCTTCTCTCTGTGAAGCACATGCTGATATTGCCCTTAGGAGGGCCCCTGTCCTGGCTTATGAACTCTGCTGAATTTTGATGCACAGCTAGAAGTCAGACCTCCCCCAGTCCATCTGTGCTAAGTCAGAATTTGTGACAGTTCAGCATGACACACAGAAATACTCTTTGGGCAGAAGTAACGAAAGGTAGGTTTAGGCTTTTTTGTTTTATTTCGTTGGGGTCTTGTTCAGGAGTATATTTACCTTCTAACTGACAGGAAATCATTCATCGTGGACTAAAATAACTTGCCAGTAATAAAAACAAGTTTCTCTCTCTGCTTTCTGTAGCAGGGAGAAGCTGAAGGAGCGATTCCACGTTTGGAGCTCTCTGCTGAATTCATCGATCTCAACTCAAACCAGCGTGCAGCACAGCCACTGCGGGAGAGGCAGAACAAGGAGTCAGACCATCTGTGAGGCTCACAGTGTGCCACCAGGGCACTGCGCAACAGCTCCAGGAGAGCAGGCTTGGAAAGGCCACAACTGTGTCGTAATCTGCTCTATGTGAAGCATCCATCTGCTGTCGAACTTTGGGGAAATTCTTTGCCTGGATTGGCTTCAGACACTGCAAGCAGGACCTCTTTTGAGGCATGACCTATTCTCCAGGGTAAGCTGCATGGTCTTTGAAAAACAGCAGATTTAGCAATGTATACTTTCAGCTAGATTTAACTATCTGTGACTGAAGGTCACAGGGCCTCCTAGCCATCTTCCTCCCTTTGAGCCAGTCTTCAGCAGTAAGGACTAATTGGATGGACCTCTTGGGGCCCCTTCCAGCTCTGTTTCCTGAGATATATTTGTATCCTGCAAGAGGAAGGCTCAAGCAGATTGCTTTTATTGCAGTTTCAACAGGAGAAATTTGCATTAAAAACAATAGGGAAAAAAGAGACCTGGCATCTAAAAAGGTCTCTTCTAATTCTGGCATGTTTTTCAGTTCATTTTCTGCCAGAAAAGAACATTTTCCTGCTGTTTTCTAATGAATTGACCACTGACCTCCAAAAGTAGACAGTGAAACTCACTGCGTAAGCATCTTCTCAAGAAATATTAGTTATTTTGAATATATCTTTACTTTTTATACATATAGGATAAATATTCATTCCACTAATTTGGACAGGCCTTCTGAGCTGAAGATCTTTGCTACAAAAACAAAGTTTTCCTTTGAATCACTGTTGCGTTTACTATTTGTAGGAGCGATTCTAAAGAAATATATTAGTGCAGTCCATTACTGCACTAAGCTATACATACATACTATGCTTAACCACATAGTATGTTAATCTGACCAGCCTCACCTCTGCTAAAGAGAGCCGAACAACTCCACTCTTCTCTTTATCTAGGAGATGAAACACTTCTGAAAAGGGTAAAAAAAAAAAATTAGATGTAAACCACAGAGTTTGGCAAGTCAGACAAAACGTAGAAGACTGGCCTTTTGCCATGATCTACTGAAAATCTAGACCAGCTCTGTGAGAGAATACTACAGCTGTTC
The DNA here is from genome assembly GCF_002078875.1 of Numida meleagris. Taxonomy (NCBI): domain Eukaryota; kingdom Metazoa; phylum Chordata; class Aves; order Galliformes; family Numididae; genus Numida; species Numida meleagris. The sequence goes on along the minus strand of NC_034411.1, from coordinate 17,524,018 downwards.
TTTTCTCTTACAAGTGATTTGTAGGCCGCTTCATGGGGCAGAATAGTTACATCTACAGCAGCAAACTGAGAGTTGGCAGCAGGACAACTACAGCATCCAACACAATAGCATCTGATATGATATGGCAACAAAGCTGTAAATCAGGTCTGAATAAGGATCCTAAGGGATAAATGGTACTGTTTAGAGGGTATGAGTTGGTGGCCAGAGCACTGAACATAAAGTGTAGATTACTGTAAAGCAGAGGAGTACCCCCACACTCCATGCTCCTTCAGACAGAAGGCATTTGCTATTCCTCTTCTGATTTCTCAGACAGACACATTTTTGCTGTCACTCTCCCATTTCCATGCTAAATTCACAGTTAAAAGACACCAAATATTTAATGAAACCCCAAAGTTTTCAGGAATTCCCCTTGACTAATAAACAGAGATCTTACTGAACAGGGTCTCTAAGCGGATCATGCAGGCCACAAAGCCATCAAAATCAATGGTCATCTTGCTGCAGGCGTAGCGGATGGCGATGCTCTGCTGCACCTGGTTGTTGAGCACAAAACCTGAAGGCATGGGAAGTACACAAATCACTGACACAGCCGTTACTAGGCCATCTTTCACATGACTTATCCATAAACTGCTCCATCAGCAGGCAGAGCCAGGTGAAGGATAGAGGACTCTTTCTCCCAGAAGGTCAGTTGGATTCCATCACCCATCTCTGCTGTGTGTCTCTTTGAAAGCACATCGTGCTGGGTGAAGAGAGGCATGAAGTTCTCCCATAGCATTTTGTCATACTGCATATTTTGCATTGTTTCACAACATAAACAATCCTGCATTCCCCAGATAAATCTCTAATTAGTGAGTCTTGGTGTTGCAGCTGAATAGCAATGATTGCAGTAGAGCCCATTTCTCACATAACATATTGGGCTGTATTCAGGCCCATATCAGTGCTATTTCTGCCTCTGGATCATTCACATAGACTCCACCAAGAAGAAGAGAGATCAAAAAACAGTGTTCCTGTAGATAGTCCTGAGCTGGCAAGAACTGCTCCAAAAGTGAACAGCACACGGCAGAGAGGACCTGGTTGGGGAATGTCTGGATCAGTTTTGCACCTTCTCCACTGTAGAGACAAGCGGTAGAAGGAAATGGAGGAAAAAGAAGATTTGGACATAACTCTGAAGGGGAACAATTAGATTAGGAAATAATGAGGCCAGAAATAGAGCAAGTAGTAATCAGATGGATAAGCAATAATCACAGCATGGACAAAATTATCAGTGGTTCTGAATGCAAAACAGATGAGTTTTGATGTATATAACAGCAAACGAACCATCAGAACAGGAGAACAGCACTTGCAATGCTTTGATTTAGGAGATGTGAGGGAAGCAAAGCCATGAAAAGTCTCCACTGTTCTTCTGGTGCTTTTTAGTGGAGAACTGCTCCAGTCCAATGGCAACCCCAAAGCTCACCTGCCTCGCTGAGAGCATTTCGCATCTCATGGGAGTCAATGGTACCCGAGTAGTCTCTGTCCACCTTCCTATAGATCGCCTGCAGCAGAGGAAGGAGGGAATGTGGGAACTCTTAAGTTATGTGCACACCACCTCAGGTTTCTGATGGCTGGGATGGGCTTCCCCTACCAGCCAAAGTTCTTTGAAACATTAATGAGCAAGGGAAGTGTTTCAAGTAGCTACTGGCAAGCAGGGCAGACTGGGAAACACATTCCCATGGGCTGGCAGCTTGCCTGCTTCCATGCTACGTGGTGGCAGACAGGCCATTGAGGAAAATATCCTATCACTTGGCAAACACTGCAACAGATAAAGTCCATTTTTCTTAATATTTCAGACAATACGACAGATGGTTCCTACTGCCAGCAGGTTTATTATCCAGAATTAGAAACCACCCAGATCTACAGCGCAGACTGGAATTGGCTCTCAGGGTCACTCTGCCAACAGCAGCCCCAGGATGGAGGAGTGCTGAACCTCTCTTTATGGACCTCTGGGACAGTTGCTCTGAGCTGACCAGCATCAATCAGGGTAGCAGCAGACTTGCCTGAAAGGGATATTATCAAACAAAACAGGTACAGATTTGACCTTCCTTTAAACTGCTTGATTCTGGGTGAACTTCTTGGGGTACTATATCTTCTGTCAGAAAAAATAATTCAGCATGTGTATAGAACTTAAAAATACAAAGACAGGTTTTTGATAGGTCCTGAAAATATATTTCTTCTGCATGCTGTTTCTCAGCTGGCGAAGTAGCATACTTCAGCAGCAGAGAAATGAGCTCATATGAGGTTTAATACAGCAGGCAGCAGAGAGAGCTGCCTTTGACAACATCAAAAAGGAGTTAATCTGGTTTTCCAGGTTTTGCAAATTACAGAGAATGGTGGGGCTAAAGTGAAAGAGGATCTGTTTGTGCCCTTTTAAATTAGAGGTGTTTCTTAGGCCCTGGAACAAACTCCAACTATATGAGAAGGAAATCTTCCATGTATATCTTAACCCCTCCCATATTTCTGGATCTTTACTTTAGAGCTGTGAGGGAAGGAGAGAGAGTCAGAAATATTACATTACCAAATACATCTGAATCTTCATCCAAAGCGTCCTGAATTCTCTAAGTCCCAAGGAGCCGGTTCCATTAGTCTTGGAATGTTAAGTAATGATTCAAAAATCAGGATTCCTCTATCCTTACCAAAACTGGAGAGCAACCAGTGATTAAAAATAGCTCACCCAACACAGTGTAATCTTAATGCAATGTAAGTTCTCATTCATAATGCATCTCCATCTCACACAGACATGCCCACAGCTTTACATTTGCTTAGCTAAATGTATGCCAAGAATTTCCAGGATACCTGCAGACTTGAGGAATTATATATGGGATTGCTAAATACACAAGCACAATTTTGTGCAGTTAAGAGTAGGGTGAAGTCCTTTGGGAAACAAATGACTGGCCTAGTGGTGGACAAGTGTTAGAAACCAGAGGAAGGAACTGAGTGAACAGTCAACAGTAGGCTACAGAGTGCTCACCTCTGTCCTTCAGGGTCTTGAACATCCCTTCCTACAGGAAATTATGGAGAAATTAGGAGCTAGCCTCCATGATGCTGAACTTATTCAGCTGGTCTTATGGTTTTAGAAAGTTGTGAAATATAGGGCAAAGGTATAAGTTCTCCTAAGAGCCAGTGCACCACAGCTAATCCTTTCTGACCTCAGCATGATCATGTCATGAGACCAACACTACTGCAACCCTGTCAACATGCCTCTCAGCCCTACTACTTGGCCCTTCCCCATGCATCACTTTCCCTTGGCTATGCAAAGCTCATCAGCTCCCACATGTCCTACAAGTTATACACAAGGGGGAAGGCCCTCCAGTCTGTCTCTGCTGCTTTGAACTCGGTGTTCTATGAGCAGTACCCTATTTAGAGACAGAAGCTGAGTTGTGCTTAAATTCTGCCTCCTGCCAAGCATGCTGTGCGTGCATCTGAGACTGCACTGGTGGTGTGTCCAGGCAGAACGTTCCTGCTTCTCTTCCCTGCTATTTTTAGGGAAAGTTTTAAGCAAGGAGAGATAGAGAGCAGGTGAGACAAGCAGCTGACGATGAGATGATTCAGGTTTCTGCCACTCTGAGCTGATAGAGCCGCTTGGCTGAACTTTATGTGCCAGGACAACAGAAATGTAACCTTAGCTTTCTCTCATCAAGAAGCTTTGCAAAGGAGATCCAGAAACTTTAAAGGTGATGAACTGACATCCAAAGGATACATCTAAAAGGCTGATCATCTCCCTGCAAGTGTTAATGTTGAATCCATCACTTCTTATATCCTTTCCTGTACAAAAAGGAAGGAAAATCAAAGTTAGAAATACTTCTAGAAAAAGAAAAATTCTGCAGACCATTCTGGAGTTGCCATTTGCTTTAAAATCTTGCTAGCAAAGCAAATGCTCACCATTTTCTTCCAGCTGATTAACATGGCTTTTTTAAGGCAGGAGTGTTAAAAGGGAATACTCTGGGTTTTGGGGGTGGCGAGCCTCTATCTGTCTACAGAAAGGTATACGGCAAAATAATATTTTCCTACAGTGAAAGCAAATGGAGAGCTCCTGTGACCAGGCTGACCACCAGTGGTCTTTCTGATAAGGCAGAAGGAACACTGTGCCCTGCAGGACAGTGGCAAGCAGCTTTTGGAAGTGGAGCACCAGGTGATGTTTTGCCCTTCATAGCAGAGGTTCAACAAGCCAGGACAAAACTTCATTTCTCCATCACCCTCAGCTGGCAGAGCTGGGTTTTGTCAGCGCAGATCCCACTTGTGTGCTGAGAGATCAACGTGCAGGTGTCAGTCTGGACCAAAGGGCAACTTTATGCCTCATCACTGCAGCCCATGCCTCTGAGCTGTGTTCAGTGTGAATCAAATAACGATACTTACTCTTGGCCAAAACCCTATTTAGTATAGTTTGAAGTTCAGTTGCAGTCACTTCACAGTCCTGGACAGAAAACATGTTTAAAATGTTAAGATGAAAAGCATTTGAAGCAAACTATATTCATCCACTGTCACCCTACTCTAGGGCAAAATCTTTGATTTTTTTTCTAACTCTACATTTACCTGCTGACATCATATGAGGGGATCCTCAGAAACCATGAATATTTGCTAGCATTTCAAGAGGGAAATAAGTGGTTTGTCAGGTGCCATGGGGATGTGGCCCAGTAAATGTTAACTTTTTATCAGGTTTGACTGAGCCAGATCATTGCTCTTGCTCCTTTCTCATCTAGAAAGATTCAGGAGAGCATTTGAGATTTTTTAGGCTTATGGATACTGCAGTCAAACAGAACTAAAATTCCCGTCTCAAAGCTCACAAATGCTTTTCTAACTAACAAGATGTTTTCCCCCTCCACTGCCACTGGCCACATGTTCATTAAGAGCACATCTGAAGAGGCAGCCACAGGCTGGCACAGCAGGTTTTGTAGATACAAAAATACAATAACAGAGAGAAAGTTCAGCCACCAGCTTTCTGATTCCTGGGGCTTCTAAACAAAAAGGAAGCAATTGAAGAAATAGCCAATTGTTGGAATTATATGCTAACTCCACAGGCAATTTATTTCACCATGGAATAATATTTTCATAGTCCTCACTCCCATCACCCATATTTTCAAAGTCATTCCATGCCTAGTATTGCTGAGTGCACAAATCACATTTTGCACCAATAAGAGGAAAAATGTAATAGAACTGTTCTATTGTAAAATAAATTGAATTGAAGCTGTGTGTTAATAAAAGGGGAGAACTCCTGTTTTCTCTAGACCACACAGAAAGAGGAATTGGCCAGCCAAATATTTGCATAATCACAACAGCGAGATCCCTTTTTTTTTTCTTTCATTTTAATCCACTTACCTCTCCAGAGAGCTTTTGAAATAGAGTCTTGAACTCATCATCTATATCTTTGTTATCAATATGAGGCTAGGGGAAAGAAATGACCAAGAGTGTGGTTTACAACATGGTTCTTAAAAGTGGGACATGGATATCATAAAGGAGCGTTACAGAGGACAGTTTACAGTGAGGGAAAACGAGAGCTTACTCTACATAAATGACAAGACAGAAGCACTCCTTAAATCCTTAGATCACTCAGTGCCCTCCCCATCTTCTTCTACCTGTACTGAAAGGCCAGTTTCATGTGATTCAACCAAGTTTAAATATGTGCAGTTTTTGTGCCACATGAGCCCAGGTACATGTGACGCTAAGCCACAGAGGCAAGTAAAGAATATCTGTAACCAAACACCTTTTTCCTGACCGCAAAGTACCTAGTAGAAGTGTACCTACCATGATCTCAGCTCAGGAGAGAAATAAAAATCCCACATCTGTTTTTCCTCACTATGTGCAAGAAAAGTCTATTGCAAAAAAAAAACAATCTGTCCAGTTAAGGTGTTTACCTCATATGGTTTTGCAGCCACCATATCACCAATCATCCTAAGAAAAATAAATAAATTAATTAACCAGAAATTATATACTTCTTGTACTTGAAATCATTAGAAAAACAGGCTTTTTTGATAGAAAGTGTTACTAACTGCACAGAACAAGCCTCCAGGTTCCCTGTTTCCGATGTTTCCCATCCCTCCTCTGTCTGTCCAACTTTGCCACTATTTTCCTTGGGAAATCCAGCCTTGTTCTTGTCTTGTATTCAGACTCCTGGTTTTTCATTCAGTGACTGCTGTTGATACAATCGTTTTTAAAACCATCATCCTACTTTCAGAACCTTCCTCTGCACTCTTCAATCATGGGAACTTCTGCTATATCTCATGGACCCAAGGGATCTAGTTACCACTTCAGTGCTGGCTGAAGGCCTCTTGAAGAGCCATGACTTTGTAATGTGGATGTGTGTGTCACATGTGGTAGACTGTGGAAGAAAACAGGTCTGAGAAATCAGCCTATTTTGCTGATGAATTGCTAGTAGATAGAGCACAGACCTTTAACCTTTATGGGTCTCACCAGCAGAAGAGAAAGTTTTACATGGAAGATACTCACTGAGTTTTAACCCTTTTCTCAGAAAAAACTCGAAGGCAGAACTCTCCATTTTTGTAAGGCTCAAATGTGGATGGCACAATGAGGTACTCTCCTTTGGGCAATTTAATGCGGCTGGAGACTTCACGCAGGTTGATGTAAGTCTCAGACCGGGCTACTGGTTGGTTCCTTGTGAAAAAAGCACGGTTCAGATGAACATCTTTGTTATTTTCCAGCTGTGGGAAACATATTTTTGTTAGAAATCATTTGACAAGGCAGACCAGCAATCCTATTTAAATTTCAGTGCTTAAAATCCATCTCAAGCTTTTCTTAGCACAAAATAATAAATCTGTGAGTGATGACATAAGAGATAACCACCAGGGTTCTGTCATGTGAAACAGTCAGGCAAGTAATTAGAAGGGGAAAGTACCCTTCTCTATAAATATTATCTTTTCACATGCCTCTTTACAATGTGTGGTATAGAATAACTAAAAAGAGCATAATGTTTGCTCAAATCTGGTCAAACTAATACCTACTCTACTTAAGTTGTCCATGTAATGTGTATTTTTTGCTTTCATAGGCTGCTCATGAACAAATTCAAATTTCAGATTGCCTTTCATTAATTGGTGGTATGAGACAGACCTCCTAATTGCATAGGAGTTGCAGTTTCTGATTTCTTTAGACACACAGAAAAGAACAGTAAACAGAACAAAGTAGTAGTAGTCACAAGGGTAAGATTTATGGGGCCAAATTAGATGATTTAACCAATTTCTGTTAGTAATACTAAAGGTGTTCCTTTGGAATATGGTGAAAATTGTACTTAATTTCACTGTAATATCAATATATTATTAAATGTGAAATGTTGTATAGCTCATAAAACAAAATACTGATATAACAAGAAACAGTAGCGTATGAATAACATCTCTGCTTTAAACCTCCTCTTCATGACTTTGCTTCACAGAGATCTCTTTCAAAAGGTATGATTCAGTGATCCACAATAACTGCTAAATAGTTGACACAGGGTGTGGAACATCAGATACAGATAAGATTTCTGTCTAAGATCAGAACATACAAAGATGTTACCAAAAGCCTTAAAATAATTCAGTATGTTTGTCATAAACTGTAGAATAATATGCTTTTTTTCCCCTGCTTTGTTCAAAAGATAAGGTTGGATGTGTTATTTATTCAACAACCCTGTCCTTTCTCCCCATCTATCTTAAGCTAGGATTAGACTGCAAAGATTAAGAAGTCAGATCCCATATCTTTTTCAACATATAAAGCTCATTTTCCCTTTGCATCTGCAAGGCTGTTAAAAGAACACAGTTAATTGCTGCACGACCACACATTCATTAACTGAGAAAGAAGAAAATGGCTGAAAAGCCTAGGAAAAATTGGCAGTGCAGAGTGCCGGACCTCAGTAATGAGTATAGGCTATTCCTACTGCCAGACACCCCTGGGGTCTCTTTCTTTAAGGGTGAAATTCTCTTTAACTTGTTATTGACATCTAGGAGGATTTGGGGATGTTGAGCTGTTTTTTTTTCATTACCAGAAGCCCCAGCTCAGAACTATAAAACGAATGAATCCACAGAGTCTGGCACTTCTTCTAAAAAAATATTAGCTACCTTTTCTAAGTTTTAGAGTGCAGAGACTCTGCCTCCACCTGCACTAAACAGACAAATTTTAGCCTCTATTGTACAAAATAAGTGGAAGTCAAATTTCAAGACGTATGGATGAGATCAGGATTAGAATTCAAAAGTCTGAAATAAAGCTTCATGCTCCAGTCCCTTGGAAATGGTTATTTAGAACATGAGATTGTTGTCCAGTGATAAAGAGGAGCTGTCGTCAGCAAGGAACAAATCCTCCTCGTAGCTAGACTGGCACAAGAAGTGCCCATCTGGAGGGTAGAAGTCTTCAGCAGCAATTACATACCTCCTGTGGAATCTGAAAGCAAAAGAACGAACTGATGTCAAAGGGTTGCTACAAAGGCATTTCTATCATTAGATAAAAAGAGTCAGATAAAGACTCCTTGAGACTTTTATTTTTCATTCCCACTTGCTACCACATGTTGTAGTATCAGTTACCATGAAGTTCTAGCTTGCACTAGAGCAGTACCAAAAGAAAAACAGGACCTTCATCCAGAGGAATCTACACAATTGCTTTTCTCCAGATATGGTGTTGTGAATGATACTATCAGTTGGAAATATTTCAGTAACCCTTGAAATGTTCAGCCAGGAAAGTCAGCAGGTTTGCCCTACTTTGCTAAATGAAAATGAGCAGACCTAAAATCTACCAGCCTGCAGTTACTGGAATGCTGAAGAAAATACAAGGCTGCCGTCACCATCAAGAAGCCTGAGGATGACTAGGCTGTTGTAAGGCACATAAAAAAAGCAGCAAATTTCAGTGTTTGGCCCTTCCTTTATTAACTAAATAAGTGCAAATGTGTACCCCTGAGCATAGCATAGCTTTTTCAAAATCAAATAGTGATCTCGGGGGTACAGATTCCAGTGAAAGCCAAAGAGATTGTGCTCACAAAGCCCAGAAAAGCTGTTGAAAATATCACCCATACAATGCTTCTGGTCTGCCTGAGATGGCCCTTTGGGTCTTGTTTATTTTATCCAACATACTAGAAGGTCAGAAGGCTCAGTGATGAGCTACACAACTTAAAAAAGCTTTGCAAGGCAGGTAGGGCTGGGCACACACATTTTTACCTTATATAATACAGAGATCTGCTATGTCCTTGGCCACAGCATCAACTGCAGTGATATAAATCTACAGCAGTTCATGACCTGAGAACTTGGATCATAGCTGTGTGTCTACACGAGATGATTTAGCAGCCATTTCTTTCAAAAGAAAAGCCTCGTCTTGTTAAGAGTCACCAAGGCTACTCTGCTCTGGAAAAGATCTCAGAGGAGGCAGATGGGATGAAATAGATATAAAGCAAAAATGCTGTGCTATCTTCTTCATGGCTGTTCTCAGAGATATGGGCAGACAAACATCCTTCATGTGCAAATTCTAGAATGCCAGTAGGCTGGGGTGCTTGACAATCAGCATGGATTTCAACTCAGAAAAGTACAAGGTGAAAACCAATAGTATATGCAAACACTTAGGCCCTAGGGAAAATCTTTCCTAGTTTTGAACCATCCCTCACAAGATATATTAAAAAAAGTCAGTGATTCCCATCTGCTCCCACCTGTGATGGCTAATAATCTTCATCCAGAGGAATCCACAGGACACTGAATTGCTTTTCTCCAAATATGATGTTGGGATCTATAGTGCTGATTGGAAATTCTTGTATTTGCTTCTCTGCCCTCAAAAGTTAGAGAAGGCACTACAGACTTTTTCCCTACATTATATTTATGGAGATAGAAGCAATACTGGGGAAATAAAAAAGACCACAAAAAAAGCCAAAGCTAAAGCAGAACAATAACATAGTAGACAATGAGTCAAAACAATTTTCAAATAAAAGGGGAAAAAATAAAGAAAATGACTACTGAGCACTAATGATAAGCTGTAATCAGAACCACTTATCTGGAATTGCCAGGCACCCTGATCCTGTCCCCTTTCAGATTTTGAAAGAGAAGGCTCCCATTGAGGCTGTTGCTAAATTAATTGCCTCCAGTTTTACACCTTTTTCCTGTTAAAATAGGACAAAAACTAAGGAAATTTTTTCTGAATCTTCCCATATTATGTTGTCCAGGAAGAAATGAGAGAAGGTTTTCAGCCGTCTTGCAAAATCTAGGTCTTGCTGAAGTGTAGTGCGGAATGTCAAGTTGTAGCACATGACTAATTTTTGCCAGGGTAACAGTGAATAAACCTTTGATGAGGAACAAACTATACCTGATAGAGTGAATAACCAATGCTAAGCAGACCATCTCCCATTCTCTTCTGTCTTCTGCGGTTCTTCTGCATCAAGCCCACCAGTATAGTACAGCATGGCTCATTCAAACTCCCTTCATGATCATCATCTGGTTCATCCAGCCGGATTTTAAACTGGGGATTGATCCAGTATGTTGCTAAAAATCCCCAAGGCAAAACAAAAAGGAGGAGATTTTGTTGTCATTGAAGCCAGAAAGGTTGTCACTACCATTACAGAGAAAATCTCTTTGGATGGACGTTTGCCTGGAGTTTATCCAAACCTTTCCAGTATGTTACATGGTTTTATGTGTTTCACAGCTATGCTGTATATCAATTGGAGCCATAGCAAATCAAAGCACTGTGGTATTTCTTAGGGTGTAAGGATAAAGAGGGAGGAGCTGATACCATTAATTCCAGCCAGTCATTTGTCTTCAGGAAATGTCCTTGGCTAAGGCTAGTTTTGTTTCAAGAGGACCAGATATCAGGCAGCCTCTCCAGAGCTCTAACCTGAAAATGAATGTGAGACAGCTCTGCTACTGATCTACGGCACTTTCCTGGCTTATCCAGCCCTTTGGAGGATTACTACACCCAGTAGCAAAAGTCTTGTAAGTAGGGAAAGCACACAAAGGAAAGGAAAAAAAGAATATGGCCATGAATTAACTGCTCAGTGAGCTGATTATCCCTGACAAGGAAATAAGTGTAAATTAGGTCTTGATTTAGACTGCCAAACTTTGTCTTGCTGTCTAAACCACAAATCTCTGCAAACAGAGGACTGCACCTCCAAGCCCTTCCCAGTTATGGCCACCCCCAGTTCACAAGCAGTTATTTTTCTGGTTCTGTTGTTTATTTCACCAAATGGCCGCTTGGCTGGGTCTCCACCTGGGTAGTTCTGGCAGCCTCCAGCTGTCGAACCCCGTATCCACTGTCCATTGAACATGGTCAGGTCCCATTTGTTGACCTGGTTGCTTGTCAGTGTGTCAGGAGTCAAGTTGCAGATCTCTAGGCGGGTGAACTGCCTTTGAAAATCAGAAAATGCCATCCTGGAGCACAGAAAGACCAAAGTTAGTTCATCAGCCCAGAACAGTCAGAGCAACTGCATGTAGATGCCTCTCCCAAAGGGGAAGCAAATGTTGGTACTACAGAGCTGCCCAAAGCTCCATTTAATTGAACTCTGACACTCAGGATTAGCTTTGGGGAAGCAAAATTTCCCACTCCCTGAATGAGCTGTATCTCATAAAGACAACTGTTCTCAAAAGCTGGGCTATCCCTCATGGACTGTGCTTTGTAAGTAAACTCAATGAAACTGGTGTACCAAAACATGCAGCAAGATGCTACTTAGTGGGAGCAATAATTGATCTTTAGGAAAGAGTCACTCTGCAGAAAAATCATCTCAGTTTGGTATTTTGATTTAAAACTTTTGTTGATGTTTATATTTATCATTTCTAGTAGGTGTGTGTAACAGACCTTGATCACTTCATGCTGCAAGCAGAAGTCTGTTTTCAGCCCTCACTGCTTTATGCCCCCCACAGCTGACTGTCCTGAAAGATGGCAGGCATTTATCTTTCTGCTCTAGGTCAGGGTGACATGGGTTCAGCACTGATCCACACAATCACCTGGCTGGGACGCTCTGGGTAAACAGATTCTTCCCCTGTTGACAATCTAACTTTTTCATTAGTGTGTAGCATTTAGGCAAAAAGAATAAGCCTCAAAATATAAAGCATATGAGGTTCATTCTTGCCACATCATTAATTTTATTACCATCTGGTCTCTATATTTTGAGTAAGCACTGAGTTACCCAAGCTCTAATAAAAGGTAATATTCAAATGGAAAGGGAAATAAACAAGAGGCTAACAACTCACACATGAGTTAACGCGGTGCTAGAAGTTTCTCTTCACCCAGCCGAAAGGACTGCTTAGAAACCACATTTGCACATAAAATATCCAAAAGATTACACTAATTAATGATGCTCACCAAAATTCTCCATCATCTACTTGCTTATCCAGAGCCTGCTTTTGTTTGGGATCAATATAATTCCATTCAGGAGCACTGCAGACAAAGCACAAAAGCAACCTGCTCAGTTGTACTTCATTCCACAGTGAGGTCAGAGAGTGAGCTTCTGTCTTCAGTCACAGCTGACAAACATATTTGTATTTCTGCAACAACTCGACCTTCTGCCCCTTCCAGGGGGGCTACACAGCAACACACCACACAGGGCTGGAATCAGACTGCAACCAAAACTGCAACAAATAAACCTTGAACTGAGGTGGCAGAAAATGCTAATATCACAGGCTGGTTGGATTGAGTAGCATGCAGCCCAAAAATAAGGGAAGAACTTCACAACTGTAAGAGCTATGGGGATGCCTAACGCTCCCTAGAGAAAAGACATAAGCTGTGAAGCTGGGGTCACCAAGAACAAAAAAGCAAAAAGGTGGAATTAGAAAAAGTCCTGCAAAAAGCATCATTGCTTCATTCCCACTCCAATGTCACTGTGCAGCAAGCCAGCTTCTGACTTTTTCTGCTCCAGTGTAGCTGTGCAGTTCAGTACCTGTCTCAGTAGGGTTGTCCCACAGTAAAAGAGGTACAGCAAGATCAGGATATGGTGTGTGGGGGCCAGAGACACATTATATTAGGGCTGAGCAAAGCAGCTCTGATAAAGATAGGAACAATTATAATGTTTAACCACATTTTCTATATCAGCGCCGGTTCTGTGGTCAAGACAGGAACCTGAGATCTCAAAAAAGTGCTTGCAAGAGATATATCAAGGCCCAAATGAAAGTAAAATACATCCCATTAAGAAAATAAAAATAAGTGATTCATTGTCTCTGCCATTCCTGTGAGATTCCAAGCCCTGACAGTTTCTGATAGCTATTCAAGCGTCTGGTCCTTAGTTGAGTCATCATCCCCATTTTTCCAGAATTCTCAAGTGTAAATCAAATACTGGTCAGATTTAGAGCTCCAAAAACTCTAAGCTGACATAAGGGCACAGCAGTGTAGTCCTGGTGTGTTTCCTAGCAATGGAATTGGTTTGCCTGTCCTGCTAAGGTCTTGGTAGCACCAGTGGGACCTTTTGAGAAAAGTCATCTTGAGAAGTGGCATGGGTAGGGCTTGCACTGGACTACCCACAGTTAAAACATGGCCTGTTCTCTCTTATTAGAAAGCTCCGCCTGAGGCAGGGAAGAATGTCCTCTGGGCAGAACAGATCAATATCTAACCTTGCTAACAAATTAATAGTGTTTTATTCCAATGGATTTGCCATCTTTCCTAAATGTGCTTTGTGATTTGATTAAACTGCATAATCTCAATTTAATTTTCAAAGGATACCAAAATACGTAGAAGAGGGAAAGGCAGGGGCATATAAACACCTACTTATCACTCCACGCTCCAGTCCATTCCACTTCACCCCAAGGATTTCTAAGCCTCACAAGTTTCTCTGGCCGTCCTCGGTAATAGACCTAAAAGATGGACAACAAACAGAACTTCAGCACTCCCATTACTCCAGTCATCATGGAGCAATTGCTTTTCAGCAAGGATAAAACACGATTTGTACTTGAGTGATGCAGTCCATTACAATTTGCAATAGTTAAAAGACACCTAGATGTCTTCCACTCTTATTTTTACATTATCCTGTGCCACCAACTGAGCCATTAGCTGCTACGCTCACCATTTCATATAATGAAAGCAACCTGCAAGGAAAAACATCAGCTATAGAACAGCAGAATATCCTCATCCTCAAAAGACATTGCAGAACACAGCAAGGTTGGAAAGAGATTATTTAGCACAGAATCTCTGTAACGATTCCAGTTTCAGAGATGTGTGAATATCTAGGGCAAGCTGGGCAGGTGAGACTGATAGAGCTGTTCACTAAAGAGGCTTTGAGTCCTTTCCCATTTGAGCTGACTGGCAAAGCAAATGCTCCCCCCCCATGTGGCACAAGTATGTGTAACATTTTTATTTGGTCGGTCACAGAAGGACATCCAAAATCTGAAGGCACCGCAGTGTTGCAAGTTGTTCTGTATAATGGCAGGTATAAACATTTCAGCCAGGCTAGATAAGCTGCAGAGAGGCTGGCTTACCTCTTCTGCCCCAGTGACAGAATAAGCGTGTCCCTTCACCAGCTTCAGACTTGTGATTGCTTCTGTTTCAGCTGCACGAGTTATCTGAGGCAAGAAAAATATACAGACGTAGGGCTACATATTGTGTATAGACACAGATTTCATGAGCAGAATACAGGAGAAGATACCCAAAGAGATAATGCACAATGAATATCAATATTCCCAATGCAAAGTATATTAAATAGAGGTGAGAATCATGGCAAGAGTTTCCTGCCCTCGAATACACAGTCCTAGCACAGCAGAGACTCAAGGATGTACCATGAAATTTAAATCTAGAACCAATTCCCAGCTCAGGAGACAGACGCGGTCACCTGCAGAGATGTATTCACATCAACTCAGCTCCAACCTGCCTTGGTTGAACTAGGATTTGAAATGAGATTATAAGATAGGATGTGAAAGGTATGGAGTTTCCAAAACATATGCAGACTCATCGGTAACTTAAGAGATCTTGTATGATAGGTGTCAATGATTTTTTTGACTGGAAAACAAAGCCAAAATCAGAGTACAGTCTACAACAAAGTACCTCAGATGGTTTGTCTCTAACAGTTCAGTGTCTGGAGCTGACATTACACATCAGTTGAATGAGGAAAGATACTGAGAGAATGAGAATGGGGTTCAGGAAGACCTGTCCCCAGCTCATGGCTCTAAGCATTGCAACAGGCTGTCTTGTAAAACGTGAGCTGTTTATTTAGAGCCTTGTCCAAAGTTTTTATAACTGAAATCAATAAAAGTCTCACACTGACTGTAGTTGCTTTTAATCCAGACCTTCATATCTATGCCTACATTGGTCCAAGTATGATATTGACAAAAGCCTGGAGGAGTGAGGAAAGTAAAGCAGTGGCAACCTCTTACATCAATGGAACAGCCAAGCAGTGAGCCAGCCCTCAGGGCCTTCTGGACAATTTGGTACAGGTTTGCTGGAGCCCTCCACAGGTCATAGGATTCAGAGATGCCTCCAGTAAAATCCTCAAACCCCTCTGTAGTGGACCCTCCAGCAAGCGCTTCGTAAGAACCATTCAGCCTGAGGAAGAGATGACAGAGCCGTGTGAGGGGCCATCTCCACTTGCAAGCATAGAAACATAGAACCCTTAGAATTGGAAGGGACCCTTAAAGGTCATCTAATCTAGTCCAACTCCCTTGCAATAAACAGGGCCACCTACAGCTCAATCAGGGTGCTCAGAGCCCTGTCCAGCCTGACCTTGAATGTCTCCAGGGACGGGGAACCACCACCTCTTTGGGCAACCTGCACCAGTGACTCACCACCCTCACTGTAAAAGATTTTTTTTCCTTATATCCAACCTAAATTTACCCTCTTTAAGTTAAAAAACATTTCTCCTTGTCTTATCACCACAAACTCTCCTGAAGTACCTGTCCCCTTCTTTCCTGCAGCAGCCCTTTAAATACTGAAAGGAAATTATGTGCACTGCAGAAATAAAGGCTTATAATGTAATATCTATTGGTACATCTGATCATTGTTGTGATCTGGGGCCCCCTGAAACAGAAGCTTGGCAATGTCCTCTCTGAACCTTGAGGAAACTGTAAAAAAAATGGTGGAACAGATAATGCCTTCAAGTCTTGTATCTAACCCCATCCACTTCTGCACATCCAGGAGCACCGCCTCCCATCTAGTCACATACTTGGCATAGGCTTTCTCCAGCAGTGCGCTCCAGAACTCATTGCCTTCCTCTGAATGCACGAAGAGCAGCTCCCCATTCTTGGTGGGCAGCCGGTCATCCACCACCACATCCACCCACTCCCCATACTGCCAGAACTGACAAAAGAAGAGAGGAAGAGATGGTCAGGGCTGGTGTGCACATAGTGACTCTACACTACCATCTTCCTCTGCCTTGTCATTGAGGCAAATCCACTTGAAAGTCCACTTTTCTTAACTATTATCCATTGAAAAAAAAAATCATGCCACTGTAAAAATGCTGCAGGGAGAAATCATGCAAAAGATGAAGAACTCAATAGAGCCAGTCCCTTCTGAAAGTACTGGGAAATGTATGAAACATTGTTAATAGTAATTTTTGCCCGGGCACTTAAAGCATTGACTCTAGAATTTGTTGCAGTTATGGAGGTAAAGGAAAGAGAATAATTTAGATGACATCCTCTCTGCTGAGATGAGCAGGAGGATGTGTGGAAAAATACAGATCATGGCCTGAACAGGTGACTAGCCCATGAGAAAGAGCTCATGTTAGCTTGGGAACACAAGTAAACTGCCTCTAGCTGCTGCACATAGAAGAAATTTGTGAGAAACTGCTGTAAACACTGTTCTGCTTTACTCCCCCCCATCAATTTCACTTACACATTTTAATTGTTAATATCCAGCCTGCGCCAAAAAAAAAAAAAAAAAAAAACTGTATTCAGCTAAATACTATGACTTTCCTCTTTTACTCTCAATACCCTGATCAGACAGTTACCTGGAAATGAAAGATCCCAGCATAGTCCTCCTGGAAACTCTGAGCCTTGGGAACAACGCGGTACAGAACATCTGGATTCAAAGTCAGAGACGCGATGGCAGCCAGGAGCCAGCAGTCACCTACAAACACACATGATCCAAGGTGGAAAAGTTTATTAATAAATAGTGTCTTGCTGAGCTGATTCCTACACCAGTATATCACACTCCCACGTTGATCAAAGTGCCAGCATTAAGTGCTCTGCAAGGTCCTGCCAGATTCAGTGTTGGTTCAGCAATTCATTCTTGCTGCATTGTGTTGTTTCTCTTTTGCTCATTTTCCACTCACCCAGACCACATAGGTATTGCGGGGCCTCTGAAGATGATTGCAGTGGTAATTTTAATGGTCTAGCTTGAACTTTGTTGGTTTTATTTTTTAATGAAGCTCTGAAAGCAGGCTGTTTTAGCTGAGATTTTTAATACCTTCAGGAGACCAAGAGCAGAGCCAAGACAAAGAGGAAATTCGGGTTTGTGGGTTGCAAAGCCTGGCTGAGCAGCACAGAGTTAATGACCTGTGCTACCTCAACTAGTCCCAAGACAACGCACCTGGCAGAAGCAGGGGCTTACATGTATATATACGTGTATATATATATTTTAGCTCTTTCTTTGAAGGTCTGGACTTGAACCAGCATTTAGGATTATTACTTCAGCTCTACTTGTGAGTCAGATGGAAAGAGGAATGCAGTGGGAACTCTGGAAGCAGGTGAGCCCTTTCTCTGGCTCACTGCTTATCCTGGAAAGGAGGGGCATGGGCCTTTGCTGGAGGATGGGTGTCTTACAGCTGTTTGCTGAGTAGCTTGCTTGTTGTGGTTGAGGAGGTGGAAGCCTTCACTTGCTGCTGGGAAATTCAGAGACCCATGGATTTCTTAGTGTATGTGCTTATCACAAAGAGCAGGAAGCACTTTTGAGGCTCAGTCTTAATTTCTGAGGTCTGCTCAAAACCTTGGAAAACAAAACTACCCTGAGGGTGCTAAAATTGTCCTGGTTGCCTGCAGGTTATCTGCGCCAAAACACAGTTTCTTTATGTAGGTGTATATACTGCAGAATGAACTGGCATAACAACTCTTACTTTATTGAAAGTAAACTAATGGAGAAATCTAGGAAAGAGTGTAATCTGTAGCATGATTTAATATCTTAGAGCAGTAGTTAACTCTTTATATTGACTTGGGCTTTAAGTTTCAGTGGCATGATTACTATAATTTTAAAAGATGAGGTACTAGGACTTGCCCATGCTGGGTGGTTTCTGTTGCCTATGTACCTCACAGGGAAGCACCCAGGTGCCTCCTACGAGCAGAACCAGAAGCAGCTGCTCCCAATCAAACAGACTTGAGA
Source organism: Numida meleagris (assembly GCF_002078875.1). Classification (NCBI taxonomy): domain Eukaryota; kingdom Metazoa; phylum Chordata; class Aves; order Galliformes; family Numididae; genus Numida; species Numida meleagris. The sequence continues at coordinate 17,505,811 of NC_034411.1, read as the reverse complement.
AACACCTGTGAAGAAGTTCCCCCCCCTCCTGTAATGACCTGTAGCCACCTGAGCTGGCTAATCTGATAGAGGTGAAAAACCCTGATCCAACCAACGTGCATGGCACAGGCATTTCCAATGGGATATGTAGCATTAGTAGGTAAAGGTTCCTGAGCCTTCCCCAGCACCGCACTGTGCCATCCTGTCTGCCACACTCAGGGAATAAAGTTCAAGCAGGAAGGAGGTAGAAGATGGCCGAGTAACTTGCTTATCCCAGCCACCTGCATTTCCTATCAGAAGAGGCTAAAAAAGCTTGTCCTGCTCCTTCTATACAAATGAAGTTTGAATAGGAACTTTGGGGGAAAAAAAAGAAAAAAGAGGAAGGATAAATCAGAATAAAAGGGTCATGAGATGTTTAAAGTGGAATTTGGAAAACGTTGCTGCTGTGTGTATGGAAAAGTCCTATAGCATCAGCCTCTAGAATGTCTATGACAGAAAACCTTCTGAAGTTCATCTTCAACCCAATTATCTTAGAAATTATTTTGCCTTCAGTAGGAGAGAACTCAACTCACTGGTTTGGAAGGTTCCTCCTAGCCTTAGGTATGCATGTATGGGAGAGCACAGGTTTGGGGAGAGGTTGAAAGGCTTGAAGAACCTCCTCTCCCAGGAAAACGTGAGATTAAGAATATTCCAACCTACTTTGTACCCACTTGTCTGAGGCTTTTCTTGGTATACAGCTTTGTACTTTACGCTGCTTTAATTTCTGATTTTCCCTGTAGATGTAGAAATAGTGTAGTAAGTGTGAGGAATGGGTCATCAGAGGAGGAAGATGAAAGACTCTAATTATAGAGTTAGACCAGAAGACCTCGTTTTTCCCAGTTCCTCAAACTTCTCTTGCTGCACAGAAGGCTGCTTCAAAGTAGGTGGCAGAGTAGGATTCGTGGTGTCCCTGTTGTGCCCCTCTGCCCCTGGTGAGCCTAGAGGAGCTCTGTAGCAGGGAGTTAGTGCTTTCCCAACATGTAACATCTGGAAGGGTTTCCTCTTCCTTACAGCTGGTGGAAGGGAAACTGCTGCAGGCTTTGCTGAGGAGGGTGTATGCTTGATGCACAATTAGACAGAAGTCAGTGAAATGAGAGGGGTTTCTTTAAATGTGTTATTTACTTCTCTGACTCAGAACTGAACAATCTCAGAATCCCTGTGAGATGCCAAATGCAGCATGAAATCCTTTACAGCTTTCTTACAGTATGAATTAACTTCTTAGCATCTGAGAAGTTGAAAGGCATTGGCACTTCTGCCTGCCACAAACACACCATGCAATCTGACTTCCTAGGAAGCATTAGGGGCAAGCTGGCTTGGGGAGAATTGTATCAGAAGAGTTGTAGCGGGGAACGCCGCCTTAAAAATGGCTTTACCTTACTTGAGCAACGCAAAGTCCTATCTCTAAGCCTTACTTGGGGGCCAAATACCTTTTGCTAAGACTGTGGCTGAACAGCTATTTACTGTGCCCTCTGAAGGGAGTCAGCTGGGAATTAGGTGCTGTGCAGTAACTTGGTAAAACAGGAAGTTTTGCATGGGATGCTCAGATACAGATGATTTGCAACCATTTTTTATATAAGCAATGCATTACATTCAGGTTCCTGTGATGCTGGCTTTAACACAAAGTAAAGACGATACAGGAAGCTGTCCATATCAAAGAGCTTCCAGAATTGAGCCTAAATCACACAAGTTGCTTCTTCTCATACACCTCAGTAGGATTCATGCTTATTAGTAAGGTTTCTCACCCCTTCTCAGTGATAAATTCCTAGGGTTTTTTTAGTTGTCTGGTGGTGGTTTTTTTTTTTTTTTTTTAAAAGTAAAAGTTTCCACTCAATGTTAGCTCCCCCCCCCCCCCAAGTTCAACATTGCTTTGCTGACAGCAGCTTTAATACTTTTGTTTGTGGCTGTGCCTACAGTGTGGTGTGGCAGTACAACGCCCCCAGAAAGGCAGCTGACATAGGACCACAAAAACCAGTCCCAATTTGGCTGCAGGTTATAAGTCATTTTTCAAATTGTGAGGAAAGCATTTGATTCCTTTCCTAGAAAGTTAATTTTGAGAGGGAGAAGAAATGAGGCCAACTGGCCAATGAATTAAATATGTAATTAGAATGTGTTTCCAATACAATTATAGTCAGAAAAATGACAGTATCAAAAAGCATTTTCGCTCACAGCATACATTTGATGTTGCACCCTTTTAGCTTCTAGAAATAAGAAAAAAAACTCCTCATTATTAGCCCTATGAGGCTAAATCACCTAGGGGCACATACACTGCTTTCTGCTCAGTCTCATATTCCATGAGCAAAAGTTTCAGACAAGTGCCAGTTACACTGTTTACTGCTGCTGCTGCACGTGCTAAAATTCTTTTTAGCAGCCTGATTCCTGGATCCAAAGTCATCTGTAACGCTGGTAAAGTCCAATTTTATTTAACTTGAAATGAGCACTTATGACCTTGAGTTTCTGTGAAAAGGTTGAATTTGAAGACTAGCTGTGCATGTGTATATGCATACACTCACATGCACATAAACACATGCATATCCTGCTTTGAAGCATCACTTTGATTATTTGGATACTTGAACTAGAACCTCTTCTTGCTCACATCTGCACTGCGATGCCTCTGTTCTCAGCACCGTGAAGGTGCTTTGTCATCTAGAGACAGTCAAGCTGCTGCAATGGATGCTGAGTCCTTGCTGGCCTGAGAGTTGTGCGACTCCCCTGTGTTGATGTTTACCCAAGTACATATACTGCAAGCATAGGGGCCATAAAATTAATGAGGAATTTGATTAGTTTCAGTTGCTGCAGAGCAGCACTTGGTTTCTGTTTAGTCTACTATCAAAGTGTCTGCACTCAGAGTATTTGCACTCTTTGTTGAGTTACTGATAGACTAAGTTAAGCCAAGACTCCAGGTGCCTGGTTCCAAGATCTGACAGCACAGGAGCATTTCTGTGCTGACTGTATTCTGGCTTGTTGTTGATTCATCAATGCCAGGTTTCAGGTTGATCTCCAGTCTACCTGTAACCTCAAGTCTGCTTGTGAGACAGGACATGGACAAAGCACCCATGGGGGATCCTGTGCTGGAGTGTCTTGGTGGCAGCCATGCTGGCTTCACAGGACCTGTGCTGACAGCCCAGATCAATTGAACTGGTTCTGAGACTTCAGAACAAGAGCTGCTCCATGAATATAACTGGTGGAGATCTGGAAAACTATATTAAATGAAGAGGCTTTTGAGTATGCTTTATGTTAAGTTAAATTTATGCCACTTCCTTCTGGAGACCTTCTGCAAACAGATCTGTACTTAACTTATTCACATAGCTGCAAGGAAACTTCATAAGTCACCTCTAATAACGAAGTCTAAGAGTGTGTTTCAAGTTGCTACTAGGCTATCAAAAAGCTATGGTTCAAAGTACGTTTAAAATATTTCAGGTCTTTCAAGTTCCCATCAAACTTCCCTAGCTGATATTCATCTAGCCTATGCTGTTGTCAAAGAAATAAGTTTAATGGGGTGAGACTGACTCTGGGTTTTCTTGTTCCTTTTGTTCATATAAACCCAGACCTGCAGTGTTATTTTTAAAAGAAAAGGACCATGTCACAGAAAATTATTAAAAATAGGCTCTATTTCCCTAAAGGACTTGTTAACGGGTCACGTACGCGGCTTATGTAAATATGTAATCAGGGTCTGTTTCAATAGAAGGGTTTCATATGACAGCTTTAATAACAACTACTTTGATATTTGATGTATTGGATCAAATACCAAAAGAAAGCACAGTGTGCCTCTGAGATGTAAAACAAACACCTGAGCACTAAGAGTTAAGTCCCACGCCTTTGTTCTGAAGTTTATTTTTGTAAAGGGTCAGCATGCAGAAGTGATTGTAAACAGCCTTTCAGAAACAAAAGCGGGTTGTATTTGTCCCCTCATTGCTTTTTCTGCCTTTGTGAGAATGCAATTTTTTTAAATGGTTTTACTCCTTTTTAGAGTCAAAAGGAAGCTCATAGCAAAAGCAAGCTCAGATTATGGGGCTTTTCATCCAGGTTTTGGGGTATCTTTCATGGCATACGCTTACAGGGCATACACAGGGCAGTCAGCCCCCTCCCCAGGAGCAGAGGAGCCACTTGGACCCAGATCTGTTGCCACCACTCTTTGGTGTGTTTGGCACTGCCCTGTGGAATGAAAGCCCATTTAGCACAAAGGGCTGGGAACCCATGGAGTCATTCAGGAGGTGAAAAAGAAAAGGGTCTGAGGGGATTTCCATTCAGGTTTTTGGGCATAACACAAATAATAATAGAATCATTAAGGTTGGAAAAGACCTCTAAGATCATCTAGTCCAACTGTTGACCAATCACCACCATGCCCACTGAACTATGTCCCTGAATGCCATGTCTACACATTTCTTGAGTACCTCCAGAGATGGTGAATCCACTACCTCCCTGGGCAGCCTGAGAGCAGGTAGTGTTCTTCAGGCCTCTAGCTTGTAAGCTGTCAAGGTTTTACTTCAGGTGGATGGTTGTCGTGGAGATTTTTTTAATGCTATTATAGGAACTTTTAAACTGGAAGCAACAAGAAATGTCACTTTTATTACTTATCTGAACAATTCTCCTGAAATACAGTAAGCGATTCCCTGTACTCTGCTCCAGCATCCACCAAATAAATATCCTGGAGCACATATATGATTGGGCATCTGATTTCCAGCAGCTGGAATATCGGCCCATGTACCAGGGAATTTTTTAGTGATCACTTCAATAGTGCTGTGTTTACGGGACCAGCATTGGTATTATTTATCACCAACAACTTGCAGAAATTGTTTGAATCTCATCAACAAAGTGGATGGGATGGAAGAGCAGTGAGGTCAGGAGTGCTGCAGTAAGCAGCACAGAAGGGAGACAAGCTCATTTCTTCATGTCTCATCTATCAAATTCCCATTACAAGAGTTTCAGCCTTTCTGCCTCCATACACAGTCAGGAGAGGCTGCTGCTGTCTTCTGTAGCTGGATCTTATCAGCTGGGTGGGCAGGGAAGAGGCCAATGCATCAGCTACCAGAGAGGGGATAAAAAGCTGTTTGCATAGCAGCTTTGCTTAAATGACGGCAAGCACAAGAGAAAAATGGGTAGAAAGGATGGTTTTGCTATGATGGGTCCAGGAGAGGATGACTCCTGTCTGAGACATCCTGTCAGCATCAAGTCTCAGTTCACAGAGCTGGACACCACTACCATTTTCAGTGGTGTTTTCACACACTGTGCGATCACTTCTTCTGCTTGCAGTTCTACACTGAATGCTATGCAAACAGAAGGAATATTCAACAAGAAGGTCTTGGAAAAAGTTGCCTGTCATGGGTTTTCCCACTGAGAAAGTTGTGAGGTGCTGGCACGGGCTGCCCAGAGCAGTTCTGGATGCCCTATCCCTGGAGGTGTTCAAGGCCAGGTTGAATGGGGCCTGGGACAGCCTGAGCTGGTGACTGATTTAGTGGTTGGCAACCCTGCCTGCCACAGGGGGTTGGAACAAGGTTATCTTTGAAGTCCCTTCCAACACAAGCCATTCTATGATTCTCTGATGACATGAACAGAACACATCAGCTTTGTAGTGTTTTTCTTGATGTTTTCCTTGTTCCTAACTCATGGATCATCCCTCTTGGCATGAAATGGCATGTCACAATCCCAGCCCTGTTGCTAAACCAGTTCCTACTCTATTCCTTGGTGTGTGGCAAAAGATGATGATAGCCCCTTCAGATGGGATACAGGCACTACAGAGCAATAACAGGTAATAAAGAAAGAAAATTGGCTTACCTCTTAAAACAACCAGTGATCACTCAAGTAGACTGCAATCTCTATCCAGAAAGATGCCACTCCCTTCGCTGCTAACCCTTAAATGAGGGTGAGGAGAGGTGGATCCTGGCTCCATCCCTTCTGGTCACTCTTTGGAGCAGGAGCATTGCTTGCACCTGAGCTCCCTGGATTAGACATGCCATCTCGCTCAACCATTGGCTCAGGCTGTGACCTGGCAATTCCATGGCATTTAGGGACTGGGTACTTTCTTCGTGTGAAACTGGGACTAGATCTTACTCAGCGTCCCAAGTAAAAATCCTCTATGATCAGGCTAGAGGATAAAGCTTTCTCAGTGTCCCTTGAATCTTTGGAGACTCTTACTGGGATGAGGAATTTTTAAATTAAGCTTCTTGTTTTGGAAAAAAAAGAAGAAAAACAAAATGCAGAAGTGTTGTACTTACCCAGCTCTCCTTGGCAGACGTCTGTCCGAGTAGCTCCTCCGACTATGAACTGAGGATTGTCACATAACTCCTGAAAAGACATATTTTCAAAGTGTGTTTCACCCTTCCTGGTCTGAAAGGTTCCTTTTTTGTTAATTGTTTTGATGGGAAGGTTAAAAAAATGTTGAAAATATATAGATGCATTAAGGAGAAGCCTCCCCTTTCTCCCAAGTATTTCCCAAGGGGCAGCAATGGGCAGCCTCTAGGAAGCCTGACTTCATGCCTGCTCTCCTGGTAGCTGTCAGCTCTGAGCATGCCTGTGTCACTGGGCCATGGAGGCAGGGGCAGTGCAGGACTTCTTTGTCTGTGTGTGAGGAAGAGTCAGACTGTCAATCTCTTTTTGCAGCAGGTGTGATTTCAGCAAGATGCCTCTTGCTGCTGTGGTTATCCAACAGTTGGCTGCCTCACAGCCGACATGGTGGACAGGAGGCAGCAGCAGGTTACCTACCACATAGAAAAGTTTGTGTTGTGGAGTCTTTTTGTTGTTGTTTTGGTGGGTTTTTTTCCCCTCCTTTCTTCCCTCCAAACTGGTGATCTGTCACAGCACCTTCTGGCTGTCATCTGTATATGACATATTACATGACATATCACACATTTAGACACCTGTTCGTTCTGAGCTGCTGCCAAGCGCCACATACACCTTTCTTACAACTGCATTTCTAGCTCTTCCTCTTCTTGGAGCACATCATAAGTTGATGGTGGCTTCTGTTTTCCCAAGACAGGCAAAACCAAAGGTGCTTCCACAGTGCTTGCTGCAGAAGTGCCCATTAAAGTGCTGCTTGACCACTGGGCTTGCAAGGGTTGAAACTTGGAGTTACCAAACCAGCAAAATTCTTTTTCTATCTTTTTTGTGTGGGTAGGAAGAAAAAAAATAGGCCTTGAATTTTTCCCTCTTGTTGTCTTTCCCACATCAGAGGAAGGTAAGTTATTTGTGTTTTTTTTTCTTCTTCTTTTCCTCCTTTTTTTTCCTTCTTCCTCCATTTTAGAATCAGTAAGGTGGGAAAAGACCTCTATCAAGTCCAACCATCGATCCATCACCACCTTGATGTTCCAGGGAGAGGTAAAATGATGGAGGAGGAGCAAAACACGTACAGAAATCAACGACTAAAAAATGAAAACATAGGAAAATCTGTGAAGCTGTGATTTATTTATTTATTTTGGTTTTTAAACTTTCAGTGCCTTTTTTTTTTTTTCTAATGAAAATGACTATTTTCAATAAAAGGCCATTTGCAGGATGTGTGTATTTGGGTGATGACCATTCCAGCCAGCTGTTCCCCAGCCATTAAAGGTAGAAGATAGTGAAGCAGAGAGTTTACGGAAGTATTAGCCCCAGGGAACTAGTAATATTTTTTCATCCATGATTACTGGAAGGATCATGGATGGGTACTTTCACAACCAATGCTCAGTGCCTTGGGGTGCCCTGTACTGCCTGCATGCACATGGGGAGCGTGTGTCCTTCTTGGACTGTATCCTGAACATGAAGCTCTGAGGAGCTGGGATGGAAAGGGAGGAATCAGATTCCCAGTAGGCAGTTGTAGGATTCTGTGCTTTAAGAAGAGCTTGGGTAAGGCAGGATAGAATCAAAAGTGAATGAAACATAAAGGAATAGCAGGCATTCAGCATCACTCTTGTAGCATGGATGTGCTCAGGTGAATGCTAAGCACCCAGACCCAGCCAAGCATGCCATGACAAAGAGCTCTTACCGTGGGCCGCTTCCAGACTATCCCCTGGGTTTTGAAGGAGTAGGGTCCCAGGTCCTGGTATCCCAGTGCAGAAGGGCAGGCTGGGAACTCCTCATCCTTGAACAGAGCCCCAGCCTGCAGACACCTCTGCCTCAGTGCCTCGTAGTCCTGGCCCAGGTAGCTGAGGGCCTTCCTGCAGGAACCCAGCCCCTCGGCAGCTGCTCGCTCTTGGCACAGCCTGGCTGCCAGCCCAGCCATATTGCCTCCGTCTGCGGGGCTGGAGGAGGTGTATGGAGCAGGTAACCAGGGTGGGGCCCAAGGGGAGGAGGCTCACCAAGTGCAAATATGTACCCGAGACAGCGGGAGGCCAGCCTGTAAGCATGGGCACTGGCTTGTGCCACTGCCGTCTTATTTGCTCAAAAGCTTGTGAACTCCTTGCTCATTTCTAAAGCACATTTTTAATGAGGGTTGAAGGAAAGCGGTGGCTTTGCAGGCACACCTGTTTGCACATGGAAACCCATTCTGTGCTGGGAGTCAGGCTCAGGGGCCAGCTCCAAGAGACCAGGTGAGGATGCTTCAGACCTTTCCTTCCTTCCAAAGTCCAGCTTTACACTGCTGGAGGGCAGAGCAATCACAAAACCCAGGGCTGACATCACCTGCATGGCATTGGAGTGCTAAAGCCAGGGAAAAATTGTGCAGCAGCAGCACAAGGAACTGGTTTCTAGCTTAGAGGATCTCATTGCAAAAAAAAAAAAAACATAGTCTTTGGTACTCTGAAAACAGTGCACATGTCTGAATTAATTCATCAGCAACAAAAGATGTGAAGTTGATAAAGCTAGAGATGGCTGACTGGCCAAATTACCTGCAGATGGCAAGGATCCCATCCAGTGTGTGCCCTTGGCCAAAAGTGGACAACTATATCGCACTATGCATCACCAAATGGAGGCATCACCAAATGGTGCCTTTCCCAGCAATAAAAAATTGCGGTCTTATCCACCATACTTCCGGACTTTAGGTGCTTCCTGGATATAAAATGTTTAAAACAAAAAATAAAAAAGCCTCAGGTGCAGGAGGCTTTTTGGACATTAAACAGTAGTGTTTTCTGTTTTTATTGTTCATCTTCTACTGACACATGGGTGCACACCTCCCTGGCACAGTGGCTGCAGAAGTTTGTAGGCTGGAGAAGAGATGCAGGAACAACTTTCTGCAGAGCAGAACCCAGCTGCTTTCCAACTCAATAGTCAGGTTTCCCAAGCAAGGCCCACTGCTTGCTTACCCAGAGCTGGGCAAACAGTTGCTTTGTTTGCAAGAGGACATGGCTGATGACTACCCCTTGGTACATTTAGACAGAAGGTGTGGGAAGGGAAGAGAGAATTTCTAAGGAAAGAAACCAGTGTAGATAAAGAATCCAAACAGAGGCTAGCCAGGTTACTTGTCTGCAAATATTTGAAGAGCAAGAATGTAAAAGAGGAAGTGAAATTACTCGGTCAGTCCCAGGTGGGCACTGGTAGGGAAGGCTGGGCTGTGGGAATTATTATACTGTCTATACAAAAATGAAATTAGATACTGTTGAAATTGAGTAAAGAGTGGTCAGAATTTCATCTCTGTTATATTTCAGTACTTCTGTGTGTGTTTGTGTATTGAATCAGAATGAAGAGTTGAATAATAAAGGTCTGAAGGGAGGGGCTTTTGCTTTCCAGAATGTTTTTGTTTTTTTTTCCTGAAAAATAGACCCATTCAGATGTACCCTCTTTCTCTGATCATGGGGCAGAATACTTGTTTCATTCTCTCTCTGCAACATTCTTATGCTGATATTTCCCCTGTTCCTTTGGCCCAGAACTTCTCTTTTGCAGTCACTGCCACAAGATTTGGCAATGTTGCTCCTGAAAAGCAAGGTGCTTTGGCATTTGGGAGTTCCCACCTTGATCCAGCATTCTTTGCTTCCCACGTACAATTTTGGATGTACCTTTGATATGCTGTGTGCTCTGGAACATGTTGCCACTGGACATGAGCGGGCACAGAAGGGGTGAAACCTTGCACATCCCCAGCATGATGAAGTATGAAGTGGAGGAAATATGATAACATTTATGTCCATAAATTGCAGTAAAATGTGCTATAGGATTTTTTCCTGTCCTTTAGCTTACATTTGGGCAGAGGCTGAGGACATTCATTTTCTCTGATGGAGGCATGGACCAGGTAACCACCCAGTGTGCCTGCCACGAGCCACTGCTCCGAGTGATCTGTAGGAAACGACTTTAAATCCATTTCCAAGCTTGATTAGCCCCAGCGTGACCTGTTTTGTGTAGAAAGTGATGCTCAAGCACCACCTAGAGGATATGAAGAAGAGGAAAAGATAGTGGCTGTACAGATGACTACACTGACAATTATGTCATGGGCGGAAAAGGAGTTAGGTTTTCCACAGCCTTCAAAATTGCTACTAGAGTGGTGTTATCCCCTAAGGGAAATATAAATCATAAAAAAAATATATAAAACTGAATCTGATTTCTGTTGCTTCTGGGACGTACATGTTTTTGTTCATCTCTTCATGATTTCTTCTTCCTTTCTTGATGATAGCAAGAGGGTGAGATAAGTGGAGAAGAACAGAATCAACTAGGAGAAGGCACAATCTCTCGGCAAAGGAGAATCTGCCAATTACATGAAAACTGTTCCATGGCTGTGAAAATCCTTAGAAGAAAACTGCCAGTAATCTAATGGCTCTAGCCATTTTTGCTGTGCTGCGTTAGAGGGAAATGAAATAGCCCTCCTGCACTGCAGCACTCTGCTAATGAGAATTAAAGCTGCTTATCTGTATTGTAGACCCTAAGCTGTGAAAAGGGATTAGCTTGACTTAAAGAGCTTGCATTCTCCCATTCTGCATGTACAGGCTCCTTAGGCACCCTTTTATTCTGAAAATTGAGTGACTCTTACTAGGCAGACCAGTGTGAGCTATGACATGCCTTCAGTGTTTATCCATAAGATTATTCTTTAGAAGTCATTGCCCCAGATATGAAGCTCCATGATACAGAGAGGCTGGCTCAGGGAATGAGGAGCTGGGAAGAGCATTTCACAAGATTGCCAAGGCCTTGCCAGCACCCCTCACTGCCTTGGCTGGGCCTTGTGCTGGTGAGGAAACCTCCAGCCCCAGAGGGGAAAGCAACTCCCTTTGTTGTGAAACACCACCGCTGCTGCCAGCCTACTCCCTTAGGAAGCCATCCTCATCCAGCGGTGCTCCTGAGGAGGAGAGCAGGAGTCTAGCATGGCCCCAGGTTCTCCTCCCTGGATCATCGGGAAGACTTTATCTTCCATCCCCACAATATCTGTGCGTTGGCAGAGAGAGCAGCAGGGCAGATGAGAAGAGTATCATAGAATCATTAGAGTAGGAAGGGATCCCCAGAGGTCACCTAGTCCAACTGCCCTGCAGTGAACAGGGACACCTACAGCTAGATCAGGTGCTCTGAGCCCCATCCAGCCTGACCTTGAGTATCTCCAGGGACAGGGCATCCACCACCTCTCTGAGCAATCTGTTCCAGTCTCTCACCACTCATTCATAAAAAACTTCTTCCTTATATCCAATCTAAATCTCCCCTCTTTTAGTTTGAAATCATTTCCCCTTGTCCTATCACCGCAGACCCTTCTAAAGAGTCTGTCCCCTTCTTTCTTACAGCCCCCCTTTAGAAAAGAGAGAGGGATGCTGTGAGGTGGGTGGAGCAGCTCTGAGTTGCCCACAGTTACTGGGTGAGGATGGGACATAGGGAAAGAAAAGCAAGCACATCCTACGTGGGACATCCCTTTGGTCCCCTTAGCCCCTGTCTCACTGGGGAGACTCCAAGAAAGCTCTGGTAACTGCCTGCACAGGGAGGCCATGTAACCTCCTTGCACACACTTGATTTTCTTGATCATTATCCAGGCAAAGGCTATGGGCATGCTGTCAGCAGCCCCTAGAGCAGACAGTAGTAATCCCCTATGGGACACGGGCAGGAGGCTAAGGAAAACAGAGCTATTGTACAACAAATCTAACCTAAGCTTCTGCACCTACTGGAAGCTGGCTAGAGAAGTTCACAAGCCAGCCTTGGTTTCTAGGCTAGTGAAAAACACTGCTTTAAATTGACGTTAGTTTCCTTCCCTGGCTCTTGAAAAATGAGGTTAGTCTGATCTGTGGCAGCTGTACAGCTCTGATCCACTGTGTGGAGCCAAACCAGTGCCTGTGGAGCAGCTCTGTGGTTACGTGGCTCCCTGCAGGTTACATTACAGGGCTAAGGTGATGTTTATGATACGTTTCTCCCAATAATCAGCTGAAAATGCCTTTATTGCCTTAGCTGAGAGAGCCCCCTGACCCATGAGGAAGAAGTGATACCCAGCTGGGTGTGGGCAACCTCACAGGTGGAGCCAGCCCCAGGCTCCACACAGCATCACTCAAAATCTGAACCCTATGCCTGAGAGCACTGTCCAGATGCCCCTTGAACTCTGGCACTGGTGCCATGCCCACAGCCCTGGGCAGCCTGTTCCATGCCCACCGCCCTCTGGGGCAGACCCTGTCCCTAATCCCCACCTGTCCCTCCCCTGACACAGCTCCATGCTGTTCCCTTGGGCCCTGTTGCTGTCACAGAGAGCAGAGTTCAGCGCTGCCCTCCGCTCCCTGTGAGGAGCTGCAGCCGCCATGAGGCCTCCCCTCAGCTCCTCTGCTCTGGGCTGAGCAAACCCAGGGGCTTCAGCTGCTCCTCACACGCCTTGTCCTCCAGGCCCTTCCCCACCTTTGTTGCCCTCTTTTGGATGCCCTATACCTCATGTGGAAGTCTGTTTTACACTGTGGCACCCAGCCTGCACCCAGTGCAGGAGGTGAGGCCACACAGCGCAGAGCAGAGCAGGACAAGCCCTCCCCTCACGCAGCAGCAGTGCTGGGCCCGGGGCAGCCGGGCTGCGGTTGGCCCCTGTGGCTGCCAGGGCACGCAGCTGCCTCAGGTTCAACCGGCTTGTTTTCCAATGTTATGGCAATGTTTCGTCCAATAACTGTGTAAGGACAATGTGTGCTGAGTATAAGCAGAGGCAAGAAAGGCCTGAAGCCACCAAGCGAACAGACAGAGCCCCTCAATGCATCAAGGAGCCCTGTCTCATCAACGAAGGAAATATTTTATGACTTTCAAGGAAAAATCCCTACCCCTGATCACGCAGTAAAGCCAGGCATTCCGTCAGCCTTTTCAAACAACAGCGTCAAGTTTAGTCCGATAGGATGGCTCTGAACGGGATCCGCTGCCCCAAACGCGGAGCTTCTCCGCGCAGCCGGGGCGTGCAGCCTGGCTCTGGGGATGCCGTGAGTCAGACGTGAAGTAGGGCACGACCCGCCCGAGCTCTCGCTGGGAGGAGAGCCCGGTTGCAGCGGTGCCAGCAGCCCGCAGCCGGAGGCGGCCTCGCAGGGAGCTGTTCGGGCAGCACGGGGGCTGTGAATGGACAAACGCCATCCATCCTCCGAGCCGTGTGGGGCTTTGGAGCGCGGGTCTCCCGGTGCCAGCAGCACGCTGGGTGCAATTCCACCCACTTTCTCCTCGTGCTTCCCGCTGTGAATCCCCAGGCGGGGATTCCTCTTGCCGAAAGCGCTTTTAGCGCAGAAAATGTCCGTTTCCTTTAGAACGACGAACGCCCAAGGCAATGCGCGAAGCCGGCGGGAAGGAAGCGCGCTTCCCTTCAGCCCCACGGGGGATTCTTGGTTGGGATCGGGTTTGACGTTCCCCTCCCACGACCCGCGGGGTGCGGCACGCCCGGGGCGGCCCCGTGACGGGAGAGGCGTGGCGGCGGGGCGATGGCGGGGATGGCGGCGGGGATGGCGGCGGCGCTGGTGAAGGAGCGGGCGGCGGCGTTGGGCGCGGGGCGGCACGGGCAGGCCGTGCCCTACCTGGGGCAGGACTTCGGGGCGCTGCGGCGGGAGTGCCTGCAGGGCGGCCGCCTCTTCCAGGACCCCTCTTTCCCCGCCGGCCCCGCCGCGCTCGGATACCGGGAGCTGGGGCCCAGCTCCTACAAAACGAAGGGCGTCGTCTGGCGCAGACCTACGGTAGGTGCCCGGCCCGGGCTGCCCGAGGTGCGCGGTGCCCTCCCGTCTCCATCCCCGGGCCGTTGTCGCGCTCCTCGCTCCCTCCTCCTCCTCCCGTAACGCCGGGCTCGTTTCGTTCTCAGGAGCTGTGTTCCTGTCCCCGGTTCATCGCCGGCGGAGCCACGCGCACCGACATCTGCCAAGGAGCCCTGGGTAAGGGGACGGCAGGCGCGGCTTTTCGGTCGCAGCGCTGCGCCGCGTGGGTCCGCGTTGGGCTGTATCTTCGCGCCCCACCTCATCGCCTCGTGCCAAATCCAAGCGGGGAGGACGCGGGCCGGATTCCCGTCGCCTTTCTGATCGCTGCCAGCCTTTGTGCGCTCCTCAATCTGACTCATGCTTGCCGTTAGCAGAGCAGCGGTGCACAAGGGGTGTGCCACTTTTGGAGCGGGTCCGGAGGAGGGCCGTGAGGATGCTCAGAGGGCTGGAGCATCGTTGCCGTAGCTGATGTTCTCCTGAGGTTAAGTGGTACCACCAAAGGGTATGAATGGAGTCACAGCTTGTATTCCTTTCCCTCGTGGAACAATATTTGAATAGGAGGCTTTTAGTGTTCATTTTTGTTTTCAACATGACTAACTGCTGCTGTGACTGGCCTCGCTATCTTCTTATCAATCTGTGCAGAGCGGGTTATCTTCTTTGTCAGTTATTAATGAGCTAATTCGATGCTATAGATTTTTCCTCTGTGTAGACACTGAGTCACTAAGACCCTGCTTTGAATCTATATTTTTTCACACAGATATCCTGTGCAAATGCTTTTTTTTTTTTTTTGCCACTGCCTCCTCTGAAGCTCACCTTTGCACTGAGAGATTTACCTAAGCTTCCATTTACTTGAACTTCGCTGCTGACACTGATGTCACATCATGTTTTGGCATGTTCCGAAGGACATTGTACTAGACGGCATCAGGTGCTCTTGGAGACCTGTATTTTATATTATTGTATTCTTTTTTGTCCATAGAAAACTTCAGTGGTCTCTTTATCACCCAAAAAGCTTGATCAGAAGGGAGCAGACCTGTGCCCACGCAGAGTTCTATAGCTGTTGCTAACCCATTCGGAGCATCTTAGAGTAGGTTTTCAAAACACATGCACCTGTCACTGCTGGGACAGGCTTCTTGGCATGGATCACCAGCACAGAAAAGCTCACTAGGTTCTCCAGACAACAAAGATCTTCCCTTTTGGCTTTGGCTTAGCCTTTATTCTGCTTTATTATTGTTATTTAGAAGCTTTTTAGGGCAAGTATTTGGAGTCAGTTTTGCAGTATCAGGTCTGCAGTCAATTATGGGGTTTGGCCCAGAACAGCAGCAAATGGGATGTGGTGACTCACTGTAGCAGAAGAACCAAAGCAGATGCAGAGGAAGCTTTTTCACCCTTAACCACATTCTTTGGAGGGATGTCACCATGGTATCACAACACTGGGGTGTATAGGGCACAGTATCTTTTATGTGCTGTTTAATCACAGATGTATCCTCACTGAATACCGAAGTGTGGAAAAATAATGAAGTGAGTAGGATGAATGTAGAAAATGAGATGCATGGTTTTCCCACGCTGTAAACCACTCTATTGTGAGTGAGTTGACGCAGCCTCTTGTCTCCAACCAGAAAATGTCCTGGAGTCTCACAATATTAATACAAATAGTTCAGCCACTGACATAGTTATTGATCTATAGCTATGAATGCTTTAAAATATTGATGCTTCTGAGATTGGCTGAATGTACATTTTTCCTTTGACGCTACTCCTACATGGGCTGCCCTCCTATTGTACTCTAAGCTTTGCCTCACTTAGCTCTCCAGAATGGCCTATTTTCAACCAAGCATCTTGTGGCTGTTTATTCTTGCCTTGTTGTAACTTTTTTTTATAGTATTGTTATTTATCGTTGGAGATTAGGTAAATACACAGATGAATGCATAGAAATCAGAAGTAAAACAGCAATAGCAGCACACAGGAAGGAAGATGCAAAAAAAAAATCCTACTTCTTGTTAATATAAATAAACTCACAGCCTGACAGTCTGATAATATCCTCTTTTCTGATAACTTTGTTCTGTCTATTGCTTTGTGCATTTACACTGAGTAGCCCAGCCTGGCTGTCAGCCCTTTCAAATATACCCTGTGCAGGACCTCTAGCTCAACAGCCATACAGAAGGACTGGTTTTATCATTAAGGCTACTTGGTTAGGAGCTTCCTCAGGCTTGCTGAGTGCAGGCTAAAACTCCAGGTACGCTCACAGGCTTTGAAATATCAGGTCTGCTTTTAGTGATGTCAGTTCGGAAAGGCAGAGCTTAAGTCCTGGCTGCTGAGCACTTCTCTTCTGAGTGCCTTTATGGTACAGTTAGGAAGTAAAGGAAAATCTTCCTCAGTTCTACTAAGAGCTTAGAGTTCTTCCATGATTTCTCTGAGGTTAGTAACACTGGTTTCAAACACTCTGGGGATCCCCTGCAGTCGCTGAGTGTGTGGCTGAGCAAAGCTCTGCAGTGTGTGCTCAGGTAGGTGCTGCAGGTTGAGCAACTGGGAGGGGAAACGCTCCTTCAGCTGACTGTGAGCAGGGGCTGTCCTGTTCAGGAACTGTGTGGTTTTACCCAGCTGTGCCTTACGGCCAATACAGCTGTGCTGAGCAGGCTGAGTTGCTGCCTTTCTGAGTTTATCTGATTTATTCTGGATGAGAACGTGCAGCTGCCTGGCCAAAGGAAGGCGTCCCAGCAGTCTGGGTGAGCATCCTCTGAGCTAGCCTTAATCCAGCCGCTGTCAGTCTGAGATGCCAGACTTGCTTTGTGCACATCTGCAAAGCCTTGCAGGGAGGGGGGAATGTGTGTCAGGGCTGCTCTGATGGGCAGGCTGTGGGCAGCCCAGCAGGGATGGAAGGGGAAGGGTTGGTGCGAGATTCCTGCACACCTCTGCAGCTGTGACCGGCGCTGTAGTTTCTGAGAGACTATCTTTGTTTTACTGTGTTGGTGTAGTCTGCATGCTGGTTATAAAGTTTAGGAATGGAAGCTCAGAAATGGCCAGATGACATGTACAGTCCTACTGATAAACTTTAATCTACAGTCTTTTGATTCTGAGACTGGTAGGTTATTTGTACTGTGTGCTGAGACCTGATAACACACCAGTCTGTGATTTTTTGATGCGTCTCATGCCCAATCCTGGTGTTGAGGGTGCTTTGAGATTGTCTATTTGTTAGAAATTAAATGTTGCACTGAGGCTTGCTAACTGTTCCTTAGGTATGAATGATCTTTAAAACACCCAGACTGCAGCTACTTCATCAGTGTGTTGCTGCAATGAACTGCTGTCCAGTGCACATGTGTATTTGCATCCGTCCCCTTCTCCCACTGACCATAATGTCTCCAATATATGATGTTTCTACTGCCAAATACACAATAGCCCACTACTCTCTTGCTGTAACCTCCTTTAATTCTGTAAATCACAGAATCCCAGGGGTTGGAAGGGTCCTCTAGAGATCATCGAGTCCAACCCCCAGCTAAAGCAGGTACTCTACAATATGTTGCACAGGCAGGCATCCAGAAGGGTCTTGAATATCTCTATAGAAGGAGACTCCACAACCTCTCTGGACAGCCTGTTCCAGTGCTCTGTCACCCTTACTGCAAAGAAACAACAGAAGGACTTTTTTGTCTGTGTTAATGAATTATTTATTTTTGTGTGTGTGTGTGTGCAATGAGTGCCAGTGGGAGAGAAATAAGTTAAGGAGGAAGAGGAGACAAGAAGGTCTCAATTCAGAGGTGAGAAGGTGCTGACTCAGTTTGGCCACACTAGAGTCCAGTCAAAGTCGCAGGCCTCTGACTTGTTAGCAGCTGATTTGTGTTTCCTGAACTTGCCTTCTGACACACGCTGCAGGATGGGACAGGGGGATCTGATGCATAATACCATGGTTTCTGTGCTCACAAAACAGCATTGTAGCTGCAGCTGTGATTACATAGTTTAGTGGGCATGGTGGTGATAGGTTCATGGTGGGACTAGATGATCCTAGTGATCTTTTTCAACCTTAATGATTCTTCCTAAAGAGAAGTTCTAAAATGCCATTTCTTCTTATAGGTTGCAGGAGACGGGGTCGCTGGGTCCTTACATCTGTAACCACTGTGCTTATGTGCTTAACTGAAAGGCAGCCACTCTGTTAAAACATTTGTTTCTGAAAATCAATGCAGCAACAGTTGCAGTCTCCTGCTTGGAGAGGGATGATTTGGAAAAATACTGTCCAAACTGGGCTTGGTGTGTGTTGGCTCCCTCTCAGGAAGGGTGAAGAGGTGTGTCGGCCTCAGAAACAGTGCCTGCCTTCAACTCCTTCCTGCCTCTGTGGTGACCAGCGCCAGACTGAATGTTGCACGGGACAAAGAGGCCTCTTCCAAGCCTCCAGAGGTGTATAAGGTCAAAGGAGCTCCTGTTTGGCAGGAGTCTGCAAGGGAACTTTAATGTGAACTCGGCCCTAGGTTAGATGTCTGGGTGGCAAGTCAATAAGCATTTGTGAAATGTAGAGAAGGGAAAAGAAAGCAGCCTATTCTTGAGAAAACACGAGCCTTTTGAGGAGAAATTGCACCCCAGGGAACCTGTGTGCTCTTTGACTTTTCCCCATGCTGTTTCCTAACCCTCGGTACGTACTCAACTGAATATGAATTTATTTTTCAAATTGACCCAGTGTGGGTGATAATTACTGCTTTTACTTTTTTTCACTTTTTTTTTTTTTTTTTAATCTTGAGAAAACACCACATCTACCTGGAACTGGCATGTATTTGTACACATACATTTGATGCATCCTAGAGGTAAAGTGATGAGTGGGGTCATCTCATCACAGCTGACGTGATTCATTTCTGAGCTGTGAGCTATCACCTCAGCAGCCACGGTGATCTACATGCTGGTTATAATGCACAATCCCTATTCAGTTAAAGAATAACTTTGAGTAATGAGTGCTGTCTTTTTTTTTTTACAGGAGACTGCTGGCTCTTGGCAGCTATTGCCTCCCTCACCCTGAATGAAGAAATTCTGGCCCGTGTTGTTCCCAGAGACCAGAGCTTCCAGGATGAATATGCAGGAATCTTCCACTTCCAGGTATGTGGAAATCTGGTTCTCGCCTTCTCCTGAATGCTGTTTGCCAGGAACCTATTTGGTTGGCCATGTCTATGTGTAAGATGTCTCTTGGAACATCTTGGGGGATGTCAAAAAACCAGGCTGAAATCCAAGGAGAGTGGTGGCACTGGAGGGAAGAAGGCCACTGACCAAAGAGCCAGGAACAAGGGCTCTCTTTGTTGGTGGACATGGGCCAGTGACAAGGTATTTGTGCTTTCTTCCAGTTCTGGCAGTATGGAGAGTGGGTGGACGTCGTGGTGGATGACCGGCTGCCCACCAAGAATGGGGAGCTGCTCTTCGTGCACTCGGCAGAGGGCAGCGAGTTCTGGAGTGCGCTGCTGGAGAAGGCCTATGCTAAGTGAGTACAGGCCTGGGTGGCCACCTGGGGCATGAGAGGCTGCTTGTTCTTTCTTCCTGCCTCTATTTCCCTGTAGCATCCACCACAGTGCAGATACTACACATTAAAAATGTTAGTCTCATTATCACAGTGGCTGCTTTAGTGAAGCTGTGCTGGCAGGTGCTACTGACAGCAGCCAGAGGTGCTGTCTTTGCTGCTAGCCAAGAAAAACATCCCCTGGCAAGCCTGTTCTTCAAGTGTCATCTCCTGTTTCTGGGGTCTGGGAGCTCCATTTCATGTACTCTGAGCACCTGTGAGGGTTTACAGCTGCAGTGCTCTGGTATGCAAAGCATGCCAGTCCACCTGCCCAGATCTGTCTTCAGGGTGAAAATGCTCAAAGGTGAATTTCTAGTTTGGGAGGGGGATGGGGAGGAATTCTGTCATATAACATTATAATTTTTAAATTGACTTATGAAATGGAGCGATTTTAGAGCAGCTGAAAGTCAGTCCCATGATTGTTCAAGGGAGTGAAAGACTGGAGAATGAGAGAGGTGTGTTGTTGGTTCTTGTTCTTTTAGAGTTTTGGGGGCTGGTTTTTTTTCGTTTGTGTTTGTTTGAATAACATCCAAGGGTTTTTTTTGTCATTGATATGACTGAACCTGCAAGCTGTACAAGTGATCACATTAGGCCTTACTCCAAGGAGTTGTAAGAAGGAAAGCTGAAGGAAGGAGGTTGTCTTTGTAGCTGCCATGGTGCTGTTGAAAGCAGAAGTGCTGTGACAGTTTGCACAACCAAGTGCCAGTCTCCAAGAGAAGAGGAGAAAAGGGAACCTGATGGTTGTGTGGGTGTGTGCTTTCATGCAGGCTGAATGGATCATACGAGGCTCTCTCCGGTGGCACCACCACTGAAGGCTTTGAGGACTTCACTGGTGGGATTGCAGAATGGTATGAGCTGCAGAAGGCACCACCCAACCTCTTCAAAATCATTCAGAAAGCACTGCAGAAAGGCTCGCTCCTTGGCTGCTCCATCGATGTGAGTTAGTGCTTACTGCTGGATGCTTGGCTCTCACTCTGCATGGAGGCCAAAGGGGGGTGGACCTGTGCTCCATCCGCAGAAGGGGCACAGAGGGTGCTCTCCTCTGCTCTTGAAGATCAGTTCTCTGCTCTCCCTTCTGCCTGGAGAATTTGACCCACGAGCATGACACAGCAATAGAGAATAGGTTGAAATGTAGGTCTAATTAGTTCATGTGTTAAAGCTCATTGCCTCTGATGTTTTTCTACCTTGAGACCCGGGAGTTGGACTCCATCATCCTCATGAGTCCCTTCCAACTCAAGATATTCTATGAAAATTTCTGCTGTTTCATAGGCTCATGGTGAAGAATTATATAGGTAACTCGTTAGGGATCCCGATGTACATCTTTGTTCTTCAGAAAGTCTGTGGCTTGGCAGCAGATTGTCACAGGCTAAGTGGCTTAGGGCAGAGAGCTGCTGCTAGTGGTTCCTGCATTGTGTGCTCAGACATAGCAGTCTCCATCCTTGCCACAGCCTGTTTGTTGTACAAGTTGTACCGAAAGGTTCCAAAAAAAAAACAAAGCAAAAACAACTAGGATACATTGTCCAATCAGGGAGGATATTGTCGGTCATTTTAAAGGCTTTATCAGAAAACACATTGTCAAAATCAAAATCTGCGCTGTAAGAAAATGAGCAGCTTTTTGTCTCTGACTGCAGCAATTCAGCATTACTTTTAGCCTCACTGAAATGAATCTGAGTATCGTTACTACGATAACCAACATACTACTAAAGGAGATTGCATCTTAGTTATGTCTAAAGAGGAGGTAAATTGTTGACAAGAACTCCATTTGTAATTTGAACTTGAGCATTTCCTCCCATTTTTTATTTTAAATCCCAGTCACAAGAGAGGGAAGTTTCACAGCAGGAAAAATACTTTGTTAATGTCAACGTGCAACTCCACAGCACTTTCCAGCCATGTTCTAGTCTGCATTTAGATAAGAATCTGATATCTGGATTTTTGCTCCAGAATGATATAAATGTGTTGTTGGGGGTAGGGGAAAGTAAATCTATTGTTGGTGAGAGCTTTATATATTGTAAAGTAATTATTAGTGAGTGTGGACTTTGAAAAATCCTGTTAAATCTTTTCTTCTTGTCTGTCAGAGAAAAAGGGGAACAGAAGTTAAGGATTATAATGCCCTGTAGTAATAACAAGGCATGAATTGGCAGCAGGAATTCTGACTGCTTGATCCCACCCTCTTCTTTTTTTTCTTTCTTTTATTTTCTTTAAGCTTCAAGTATGCTCGTTTAAAGATCACATACCTTCTGGAAGGGTGGAAGGACAATGACAAACATGTTTAATGGGGGTTGAAGAAGCCTTAAATCAGGATGTCAAGCAGCCACTTTCTTGCAAGAAGCAATTTTCTCTGCGGTGTTCATAGGTCAGACTATTCAAGTGTTGTAATAGCTTCTTTGCTCTTACAGATCACCAGTGCAGCCGAGACGGAGGCAGTCACGTCGCAGAAGCTGGTGAAGGGACACGCGTACTCTGTCACCGGGGCGGAGGAGGTAGGTGCTGTGCCCCGACACAGGGTCAAATGCAGCCAGCCCCATACGTGGTCCTCCCTGAACTGCAGCAGCAACAGATTGGTCTTCGTAGACAAAAATTCTTCAGTCTTTGCCGTTTTGCAGTTTTTGAGTCACTTCTGTCTGAAAAAATACTGAGCTAATCTGTGTGTTTTCGGTAAACACAAACTTGAGTTCTTGGAAAAGCTCTCTGCAGAGAGCACGCTATCCTCTGGTGGCAGTGTGTCCCCTCAACATCTTAAATGCGCTGCAAGATGTGTGAGATGTGCCAAGCAAAAAAAAATTATTATGTGTTAAATAAAAGCACTCAGCACCTTCCAGGAGAGCACAGTGTGGATGTACCACCAGAGTAGGTGGTCAGTGAAGGTAAGGTGAGGAAAACCAAAAGGAAGCAGACAGATGTCCTCCGTAAGTGTAAAAAGGACTTTTGGTCATGCCGGTAGTTATTTTTGAAGCATCTCTAAAATGGCAGAGTGAGGTGTGGTGAGTCCCCAGCCACAGGCACGTTGCAGGGAGGTGGACAGTGCTCACAGGCAGGTTGGGGTGCATGCGCTTTGTCCTCCTGACATAGAAGAACAATCGGGAGAGAATTTGACTTCAATTCCCAAAAGGACATAGGCAAACTTCTCCTTCAGAGGTGTTTGCAAGCTTTGTAAGGAGCCCCATCTTTGGTGCTCTACCCACTCTATCCTCTGCTTGCTTGGCTTTGAGCTCTAGTGATGCCCCAGCTCCCACCTCCAGAGATGTGCATTCCTCATAAACAGTGGCGGGTTCCCACTGGATCTCATAGAGTTTTGTTTGTCTCAGGCTCTGCGTGCACAGCAATGGGCAGATTTAAAGAAATGGAGGAGAGCACGGAGCTGAGTCCTTGGGTAACTTTCCAAACACTTTTGATCCCACCAGGTGAACTTCCGTGGAAGCATCCAGAAGCTCATCAGAATCCGAAATCCCTGGGGGGAAGTGGAGTGGACGGGGAAATGGAATGACAAGTGAGTCAATGGCTAGCGTGTTGCCTATAGGTGTTGACTGCTTGGGAAGTGGTTGTGTTCCTGCTGTCCTCTGTCTTCTCCCTACCTCCAGCTTCATTTTAAGTCATGTCTGGATGTGGTGTTCACTCTGAGGTTGTTAAAAGAAGCATCCCACCACTGTGTCTCCCATGCTTGAAGTGCCCTCCATACAAGCACCTGCTTTTGTGCAAGATGCAGTGATTTGGTTTGTGATTCCTGCAAGTCTTTGTGTAGTTTCTGCTTTTTTTAACAGCCCACATTTAGTGGTGAGCTTCTGAAAACCTGCTTTGTAAAAGGGCAATAAAAAAATCATTTATGTTGCTAGTAGTGAAAGCTGGAGTTTATGTACTGCTGTGGCTGAACAGTATTTACTCTGGGTCTTCCTGCTCTGTTTCAGCCAAGGCATTAGTACTTTGTGAAAATAAAACTCCTACCTTGCATTTTGAGAGGCCGGGTACCTAATGTCCCTAATGTCCCCGAATTTCAATTCTGCTGTTGTTTGAGAGCCCTAGAGTTGCTGTCAGGTAGGTGTCATGGAGTATTGCAGTTGTGTAGAACTGTGAGAAAACTGAGTCATTGTGCCAGTCCAGATACAATAGGATTTAGTTTTTACTGATCTGCAGTTAATGTGGGTTTGTCTTTCAGCTGCCCAAACTGGAGCGGTGTTGACCCAGAGGTGCGGGAGCGGCTGACGAGGAGACATGAGGATGGGGAGTTTTGGTAAGCAAACAAGCCTTTTTCCCACACAAAGTACCCTCTCCCACCACACTCTCCAAGATGAGTGAGCAAATTCACCCCAAATCCCAGTGCTAAGTTGCTGCAGTAGGGGGAGTAGATAGTCAAGGTGGTTGTCTGGAAACACTGTCCATCTTAAAAAGACGGCATTGCCTCCCCCAGGATGGCCTTCAATGACTTCCTGAGGCACTACTCCCGCCTGGAAATTTGCAATCTGACTCCGGACACTCTGGCAAGTGACAGGTACAAGAAGTGGAGCCTGCTGAAGCTGGATGGGAACTGGCGTCGAGGAGCTACTGCGGGGGGCTGCAGGAATTACCCAAGTAAGAGAGTGCTCATCCACTTGTTGCTCTGTGAGCTTCGGCCTCTAGATAGATATTCTGCAGTGTAAAGTGTTGGGTTGAAGCGATAGCCCTGGTGGCACAGTGGTGAGAGACCTTTCTGGGTCTGGTGTACTGCTGGCTTTGGTGTTGGCATTGGTCAGCCCTGCATGGCTAACACACCCTTGTCCTTGGTGTTCACTGGTCTGGGGTGGCTTATAACATGCTGGAATTATCAGGGATTGATATCCAGAAGGTGCAAGCGCATGGAAGACATGGCTCCATAATGAGGGTCTACTTGTGGTTGTGAGGCTGGGAGGGAAGCATTGGTCACGGCTTAATTTGGAAGCCAGGGCTGTATCTGTCCTAGCTGACATGTGTTTATCAGTATGACTGCTTGCAAAGGAGGCTCTGAGCAGTTTGCATAAATCTGCTTTACAGACACTTTCTGGACGAACCCGCAGTATTTAATCAAGCTGGAAGAAGAAGATGAGGATCCTGATGATCCTGAGGGGGGCTGCACTTTTCTCATTGGCCTGATTCAGAAGCATCGAAGGAAGCAAAGGAAGATGGGAGAGGACATGCACACAATCGGCTTTGCGATTTATGAGGCAAGTAAGGTGCATGGGAGGAAAAGGAAAGCTCACTCTGTGAACCCAGTGAAGTTCTCAGCTCCTTCCTGTGCAGAGTTGGGCTTCCGACCCGAACTCACCAGGGCTGCATCAGATACCAGTAGCCTGAGGGATAATTCCACTGAGATGTTTAGAAAATTGTCCTCCACCAAAACAGTGGTCAAGCACATGGACAACAGTCCAAAGAGATTACAGAGTTCTTGGATATATTCACACCTAGACTGGACAAGGTCCCAAGCAGCCCCATCTAACTTCAACACTGGCCTTGATTTGTGCACGGGGGTTGGACCTAGGGACTCATAGGGGCCTCTTCCCAACTATAGTATTCTATGGTTCTATGTGGGGAAGCAAAAAAAGTATTAAAAAGAAAAAGAGGGGCAAAAAAACCCATCAACTTGCAAACTGCAGAAACGCAGTCTGAACTTCATTTGTTATGCTGTGATGGAGAGAGGCTGAAGAGGAGCATCTATAATAGGGATGTGATGCTAGCCAGGACACCTGCACAGCTTGGGAAGTATGAACCCAGCAGCAGAACCAGCCAAAAACCTGTAAAACTCTGACTGCTGACTGAAGGTTCTGGGATGTGTCTGTGGCAGCTCCTTAATCAGGACATTTTGTTCAGAAATACAGTAGTATTGCCTGACGTTTGGTCTAACTGCAGGCAACAGGCACAACTGCTTGCTTTCTCAGTATCCCAGATGTGGAAAAGGTTTGTCAAAGAATCTGTTACCTGTAGGCAAATCAGGTTTAACACAAAAGTAAAACCATAGAGTCGCAGAAGATCCTGAGGTGGAAGGGACCCACAAGGATCATCAAGTCCAACTCCTGGCTCCACGCAGTACCACCCAAAATCCAAACCCTATGTCTGAGAATGGTGTCCTGACGCCCCTTGAACTCTGGCAGCTCCGAGCTGTGCCCACTGCCCTGGGCAGCCTGTTCCGTGCCCACCACCCTCTGCTGCAGAACCTTTCCTCAGCCCCCACCTGGCCCTCCCCTGACGCAGCTCCACACTGCAGAAAGCTGCAAAGACAGGGGCTCAGTTCAGGACTGTGAATGCAGCCACCAAGCAGCACTGCAGCACCAACTAACTGTCCTTTTCTCCCTGCAGGTGCCCCCAGAGGTACGTAGCATGTGGTGGTGTTGGAGGGTTCAAGGTGCGGCTCTGAGGCTGAGGCCTGTGGGCAGAAACAGTTGAGAGGATCCTCCTTCCCTGAAGGACCATATGGGCTATGCGGAGTCTGAAGTTAGTGGCCATTTATTCTGAGGTGGGCTTGAGCCTGTGTTGCATTTCCAAAACATCCTGGGTTCGGATTGGAGCTCCCAGTACAGCAGAAACTCGCAAGAGCAGCTTCTTTGTGGCTCTTCTCCCAGCCCAGGCCCACACCTGCTCCTGGCTTGCACAGAGGTCGTGCCTGGCACAATTAATGTTCCACAGAGGTTTTCATTCTTATTCCCCTGGGCATTCTCTTTCTTCTCTCAGTTTCTACCTGCGGGCAATTTAACAGCATGCCTCAGAGGTCAGAGTGGGGCGTGCAGTGGGGCATGATGGCTGTGCAATGCGAGGCAGGGCTGCAGGCCCCTCTGAAACAAACGAGGTGGAGCAAAGTGCCAGAGTGACCTCAGCCGTGGCTTGCTGCACCTGACAGGGTGCACGCAGATCCCCGAGGCACAGGAACAGCACATAGCATATGTGGCTGCTATGAAAAGCATGGTTTCACCAGGAAGGAAGTGGAGTTATCAGTTCATTGAATTTCTTACCTGCCTTCTGACTGCTTTAGCAGTATTCTATTACTCCTCAGCTCTTACCAAGTGGTCTAAAAATCTATTCTGCGTAACAGAAGACTCAAACTACAGTCCCTTGTCTTTCCTTTCCCACCATTGCTGCAGCAGGTCTGACGGGTTTTGCATTCTTAAAAATCTGGGCAGAGGGGAAGGGGAGGTTTTTGAACAGTGCATGTTCCTGGTGTCTAGATCTGAAATAGCTGGCATTTAAATCCCTGCCCGGAAGAGTTTGTTCTGGAAGATGTCACCATTCAGATACACTTCTGTAATGTGCAGCGTTAGTTTTATTCTCAGAGCCCTGCAGAACTGGGCTCTCTGCTGCAGGGCAGACTGGGGAGAAGAGCTGCAGTGCCCCAGTGGCAGTAGACCTGAGGTCAGGCATCAGCTGCAAGACATCTGGCCTTTGAGAAAAATATGGGATGAAAATGTTTCATAGAATCATAGAATGGTTTGGATTGGAAGGGACCTTAAAGACCATCTAGTTCCAGTCTCCTGCCATTGGCATCTCTCACCAGCTCAGGCTGCCCAGGGCCCCATCCAACCTGGCCTTGAGCACCTCCAGAGATGGGGCACCACGGCTTCTCTGAAAAGCTGTTCCAGGGCCTCACCACCCTCATTGAAGAATTTCCTCTTAACATATGACTTGAATCTCTCCTCTTTTAGTTTAAAGCTATTCCTTCTTGTCCTATTTCTATCAGATCATGTTGGTCTCCAAAAAAAGTTGTCAAATTTCTTCACAATCTGCTAAACATAAGCATTACCTGAATGCCGTAGTGAGATGGTCTCCAACACAGGAGCACTGTGGTGTGAGACACCCACTCCCTTTTTTCTTTCATTTTGGTGGAATGCACATCTTTCTCTTCACACCTAGCTAATGTCATCTCTATTGAATTTGTAGCGTATAAAAACAAATACATGCAAATGATGGGTTTTCTCTTTTCTTGCTTTCCATAAGTTTTCTGGCCAGACGAATATTCATCTGAGCAAAAATTTTTTCTTGACTAACAAAGCAAGAGAAAAATCCAACACCTTCATCAACCTCCGGGAAGTGCTGAACCGGTTCAAGCTCCCAGCAGGAGAATACATCATCGTGCCCTCTACCTTCGAACCCAACTTGAATGGAGACTTCTGCCTCCGAGTCTTTTCAGAAAAAAATGCAAATTCAACGTACGTAGCTTTGTGCTACAGATGATTTACTAGGAATGGGATGGTTTGTTACGATTATTATTTAATCTATGGCAATTTCTGTCTGGATAGATGTTTTTAGTCTTTGGACTGCAGCCAGCTGGGTCCCACAGCCCAGGCTGGTCCGTGGAAACAAGAAAGCCACAGAAAGACGTGCTTTGCATCAGTGGTGAGCACGACTACGAGAAACAGCCCACACCTCTGAAATCCTGCTGGGAAAAAATCAGGATAATTGTTCAGGAAGATGCTGCCTTTGATAACACTGAGCTGGGTTTTAGTAGAGCAGGCTCAGAGCACACCGTTGGCTGCAGATGTGGCATGCCCTATAAAGCACATGGGCGGGGGCCTTGGCATGGGGTTGGAGATCTTTCACAGCAATTTACCTCCTTCACTGCAAGCACAAACCTTTCTCCCCTTGTGTATTTTCTATACCAATGAGAATATTGGGATGTCAGTGTGTCTGTGGTTCACCCCAGCAATCTCTCAGCTTTGAACATGCATTATTATTACTGTCATTTAAAGAATTGGGATCTTAAAACTATTGAATCAGAAAAGTGACTTATTTTGTTTTTAATGTCAGTTTCCTTATCTTTCTAGGGTTATAGATGATGAAATAGAGGCCAATTTTGAAGAGGTATGTTTTAAATATTTTAAATTGAGGTAATTTTGTCATAAATAAATGGGGTTGGACTGTCTTGCTCCCTGTGCAGCCCAGGCAGACAGCATTTTTCTGCAGGCATTAACAGGAACTTATCCCACTTTGGAAATAGATCTTTGGATATGCATAGTTGAATGTCCAGAAGAGTGAGCGGAAACATCATAAGCAATAATGGAAACAAATGTTGTCTCCTTTCTGAGGTGGGGAACTTAGGCTCTACAGGTCCCCAAGATCAGGTGCTGCCTGCAGAGATAACTTTTCCCTTTGCTGTTCAGGAATCCAGGAGCACAAGCCTTTAGTCATAGGTTTACTTTTCATGGGATGTTTTTTCCGGGAGCAAGAAGTGGCTCACCGTAGGTTTAGTGTTGCTGGGGCTGAGAATATCTCACCTAGTAATGCATCTCTGCGTAACTATGGGATTGTTTTCTTCCAAGATGAGATCTTACATTTTGCAGTCTTTTCTTTAAATGAGAACAGCTAGCCCAGCTGATTAGAAGCAACAGCAAAGTTGTGAATTTGGTTGTGTTCTTTTTTGATAAATAATTATTTATTTTTTTAGTGAAAGCCATTGCAAAAGTTTTTAATCCCTGCAGTGTTTGCAACACCAACGTTTTAAGGATCCCCTAAAAGTAAAAATGATCAAAACCAAATTAAACACACTCAGTACGTACAACTTCGCCATTTAAATTGTGTTTTACTGAGGCAAGGAAGCACAATAAGTCCTTCTCAGGCAGAAAAGTTCTCCTTTCTGTATTCTGTATTTCTCTCCCTCTTTTAGACTGAGGTCAGTGAAGATGACATTGAACCTAGCTTCAAAAAGCTTTTTGGGCAGCTGGCAGGAAGCGTGAGTATTTCATTGTTATGTCTTACTGGTGGCACGGGTGGGTGGGCAAGGGGAACAGCCCACAACCACTGGTGCCAGTGGGTCCAGACTGGCCAAATGGGTTTAATGGTGAGGGCACACCCACATCACTGACAGAAACTCTGAGGGATGCTGATCTTGACCATCAATCCCAAAGGATTAGGTGGCTGCTTATGAGATGGCCCCTGTGTCTTCCAGAGGAGAACTTATTTTCCTCTTTTCTGCAGGATGCAGAGATCTCTGCCTTCGAGCTGCGCAACATCCTGAATAAAATCTTGGCTAAGCGTAAGTACCTTCCTCCAGCGGTGCTTCAGCAGGACACAGGTTCCCAGCGTGGCCATGAGAGATCCTCTCTTCACATGGCCAAGGCCACATGCCCTGCAGCTTCAGGGAGCTGCAGAAACATTTGGGCTGTGTCCACATATCACAGGGTCTGTTCTCCAGTGGGATGCATTTGCGTGCCTGATGCATACAGGTGCTTTTTATTCCAGGGCCTGGTACAGAGAACTGACTGTCAGGAAGATGGGCTGACTTAGTGAGGGGAGGTTGATGGTTGGACCTGAGGATCTTGAAGGTCTTTTCCAGCCTAGATGGTTCTGTGGTTCTGCAATTAGTGCTTGGTAGTAATCAAGAGAGGGTACTGCTGGTACACGGTATTGAACCATGCAGGATTCAAACCTGACATGAAACATTGCCCCGAGTGATCCTGGTTGAGGGACCAGGAGGTCACATTGATGTCCCAGGTGAAAAGAGGTTTAAAGGAGTAATACGTTCTCAAATAAATTTGTCCTTGCAAGAATATTGATTTCCTAGCTGAAAGATTATTTTGCATCTGGGAACAGTTTCTGCTGGAGAGGACCTGTTGAGACCATAACCAAACAACTTGTGCCTCTGCAGTTGCTGTACTGTTTGCAGCCCCCAGGTCCCATCACTTGCTTGTTGACAGAGCCAGGAGTCCAAGCTCTACAACAGCAGCCCAGCTTCAGACTTTTTGTTTTCTTTGAAAACATTCAGAGCTTGACTGAGGATTATTTTCTTTTACATGAAACAGTGTTTGAGCCTGGAGAAGAAATTCTCCTTAATTTCCAAAGTGAAATTTAGCTAGCAAGCCAGGGCTGTGCTACATGCATCAGCCAGTTAGCAGTGGTGTATTACTGGTTACCGAGCTTGATTTGATGAACAAGGCTACCCAGTGTTGACCTCCACAGGTCAAAAGTCCATGTTGTCTATTGTCTTTGTAGGCAGACAAGTGCAGGAAAGCTTTATCTCTGTCTTTTGTTTCTGCAGCATACCTACAAACCAGACTAACTGGGCTGTTTGCATGAAGAAACATCACTGCGAACTTTCACCTTAAAGTCTCTCTGTCAGGAAATCAAAGAGAGCTGCTGATTAGCATCCATTTGCCTGCTTCAGTGCTGGGTCCCTCTCTTGTACAAAACCAGAACTATCTCTAAGGACTAGCTTACCTTAGAAGAGGTACCTATGCAACTGCTAGATCCCAAAGGCTGAGGTTGCTGTTAATAATTCCTAGAGCAGCAGGCAGGCATTCCCTACTGCCTGCTGTGCTGGTTTGGCCCAGACCATGGCAGCCATACAGTACAACGCCTCTTTGTAAGGGCAGATTTGAAGGAGACACCAGATTGCTACTGAGTAACTAACTTGCCACAGAGAAGGCAAAGTGCTAAGCACAAATTATGGAGAAACAGAAAATGTACCAAAATGAAAAGGTCATCTTGCCAGTTGCAAAGGAAGTCCCTGAAAAGACATGTAGTTAAGGGTGGAGGTGTGTACACTGGTTACAGAGCTCCTAGCCAGTGGAGGAGGGTCCTATGGTACAGCGTGCAGCCATAATCTCATCTCTTGCTCTTTCTTTACAGGCCAAGATATTAAATCTGATGGCTTTAGCATCGAGACATGCAAAATAATGGTTGATCTGCTAGATGTATCCTTTAAGGCTGTTCCAGGATGCTATTTTTCTGCCTGAAGTAGGTGAGCTGCAGCCTTTCTGATGCCTCCTGAGGCAGATAAGCTGTTTTTGCCATGGTCCCCCCAAGTAAAAGCTGCAGCCCTTCCTTTGGCCGCTGACCATGGCATGCACATTCTCTCAGGCAGTGGGGGAATTCCATTTCCAGACAAGGCTGCTTTAAAGTCCTGTGTATTATGGTTTAGCTGATGCCAGAGGGAGGCTTGCTGGGAAGAGGCAGCTCTCAGCAGGGTGTGGATAGCCTTGGCTAGTAGTGTAGATGTGCACAGCTGGTTATACTTACACACTTTGTTATCTGGCTGGCATTGGGAAGGGCATTGCAAAGCCATAAGGACTTAATAAATAGGAAATGAGGCAAACAAATAACAGGAGCCAGAGACTATGCTGGTTTTTAAGAGCTTCTACATCCAAGAATAAGCACAAAAGTGTAGGATGAAGGACTCGGGTGTAAGAATAGTTACATCTAGCTTCGCTGTTCAGTGGGAGTTGAATTGTGTACTTGGAAAAAAAAAAAAGGAAAATTACCAAACAAAATGATTATCTGCTATAATTTTGTGTCAGCAGTCAGTACGGACTACTTAGTGGTTTTGGGGAGAGAAGCAGTGAATGACCAGGTTCTTTTGTTAGCTGTTTGTGCAAGAGTTCTCTAAATAGCAGGCTTGGTTGTGTCTTTTCTTGTTATAACCTAGTCTTACAAGGTCTTGTAACTGCAGGTGTTGATCCAACTATGGAGAGCAAAATGGCATCACCTCTGCTGCTTTATACGTATATTGAAAAGGCAGAGAGTTGCCAAAGGAGGAGTAGGAAGGGGTTGTGAACTGATCACAGTTTAGATGAATCAGTCACTTTACTGATTTAGAAGGACAAGAAGTGTTGGAGAACAGTTTGCGTATTCAACAGGATGAGTTTGTTTAAGCAAAAGAAAACAAAAACGTAAGATCTACAGACGATTTGCATCCTTTTCTTAATACTTAAAAAAAATGCAACTAAGTCACAAGTGTTAGTTAGCCAAGCACAGAGAGGAAGAACCTTTTTTCTGACTTCCAAAGAGATTACCTTGACTCCAACAAGAATGATGGGAGTGGAAAACTGGGGCTGAAGGAGTTCCACACACTCTGGAGAAAGATTCAGAAATACCAGGTAAGACACAACCTTTTGGGGGAGAACATACAACAAAATGTGGATTGTTTTGCCTCATACGATATATAGCTATTAGAGAGTCTAATTGTAAGTTCTTGCATGCAGCTCCTTTGTGTGTGATCACTGCAAATTGTGTTTTATTTAAGTGAAATTGGTAAACGTCTTCCAACCTGAGGGAGATGAGGCCTCTTGCCTGCTGGTGATGCTCCGAGTTTCAGAGGATCAGGGTCAACTGGAAAGGGAAACCCAAGAACAGGAGCCAGTTGTATGCACTAAGCCAAGACACTTAACTGCCACATCGGTTCTAACTGAACTGAACCAGTTCTAACTGGTCAATTGCCTGGTAAACTCAGAGCACAACCAAAACTCCCCCGGAGTTCATCAGAACATGAAGTAGAAGGAAAGTAATCTGGTTGGCTTGGAGTGTTTTGCTTGGTTGCCCTATGCTGTCTATTTAAGGCCACATTGACCAGAAGTTGGGTGGCAGCCACATGTCCAAGTGCTGGGACACCATGGGGAAGGTGCACGACCTGTCTCCTGGAACCTGAGTGTACTCAGCCCCAAGGTTATTGCCCTCAGCATCCACAGCTACCAGCTTAGTCTTCACCCTTCTGACTGAAGCCAAAAAGCACTCTGAACTGTTGACAAAGTTTTGACTTTGGGTTTTGTGTCCTGCAGAAAATTTACAGGGAAATTGACGTAGATCGATCTGGAACTATGAATTCGTATGAGATGAGGAGAGCGCTGGAAGCTGCAGGTATTTGCAGTGCTTTGTGCCTTTGTAGGATTACAGCACTTTCAAGCTGAGGTGGCAGATGCTCACTGCTCTCCTGTCTATGATTTCTGTGCTGAAAAATCACATGTGCCCAAACCTGAAACACTTCCATTTAGTCTAGAATCTTCACAATGTACATACATGACACTGGCAGGAGCTTAAATCACTCCAAATGCAGAAGGGGGTGGTGGGAGAGTTTCCCAAACTGAGTAGATACTCTAAAATTTGACAGTTTAACCAAAAGTAGCATTTTAGAGTTCTGGAAGTGCAGAGAGTCGGTTTTGGGCGGACTTTTTTCCTTTTTTTTTTTTTTTTTTTAAATCCTTGGCATTTTATTTTAGGGTTCAAGTTGAACTGCCAGTTACATCAAATCATTGTGGCTCGGTTTGCCGATGAAGATCTCATCATTGACTTTGATAATTTTGTCCGGTGTTTGATTCGGCTGGAAACCTTGTTCAGTGAGTTTTAAAACCAAACTCTGTTGCTTTGCCTTTTCACTATGAGGCTACTGTATGCTGAAAGCTGTTTTAGATTAGCATTTGTCAGTATTACAGATAGAACTATTACAAATGTTCAGTCTCTTTTTCTGCCTATTTGGCAAGTAGTTATTGTACACTGGTTTGCAGATACAATATTTCTGTCTTTAGTGGAGCGACTTCACAGTGGCTCCTTTTTAGCTCGGGGTGTAGCTTGTTCTCATAAGCTCCTCTCTTTGAGCTGAAGCATGGGGGAAGAGGAAATCTTTCCAGTTGCTCTCCATATTCATTTTTCCTCATCATCTCTCTCCTACCACAGAAATGTTTAGAAAACTGGATACTGAGAAAACTGGAACAATAGAATTGAACCTCATGAATGTAAGTTCATTCAGCTCTAAAATGTTCTTTTCTTATTTGGGAGGTGGAGGGAGTTAACAGCAAAGAGTGTCCCACTCTATTCTGACTAGTTATGGCTGAGTATCTGTCCTCATATATGATGTATTTATATTGCTTGTGTAATTGTCTTGAGAAATACCCTTTTCTAAGCTGTACCCATAGCGAGTCCCAAATAAGATGTAATATTTTAACTAGAAACCACTCATTTACTGGAAGTAATTTTGGCTGAAAGTTGTGTAGGTCTCTTCCCTGCCTTTTCTGTCAACAACAGGGTAAAATGTAGGCATGGGAGTACTCACAGGATGGGCCACACATGCTTTCTTCACCATTATGTGTGTCCTGTAAAGAGCTAGGAGAAAACTAACCTGCTATAAAAGTTCAGGTAACAAATTACATCTGCACCAAAATGAGGAATGTGCATATCATTCCAAAGTTCCTCTACAAAAAGTAAGAAATTTAAATCATTCAGGTCATATCTTAAGATTACTTCTGTAATAATATTTACGCTCCTCCTCGTGGTAGAAGCATAGCTGCTCCAGGTATTTTTCATTAAACTTCAGGCCATTTTCCTCTCTCCTAGTGGCTGTGCTTCACTGTCATTTGAACTACTGCCATCAGCCCAAGATGCTTTGAAAAGATGAAGATCAGGTGAAGATAATCAAACAACATAAAAAGCAAAAAACACATATATGCTAAATTACATGTGCCTTAACTTACAAATGGGAACTTTGCACACACTTACAAGGAGGAAAGAGAGAATGGCAGAAGAATCTGCAACCTTGATTAATAGTTTTAATAGTCTTTATATAATCCTGTATATCCTCTGTACAGCTTTAATACTGTATGAATCTTCAGTGCAACTTTTGAAAATGTTTCTTTGCTATTATCTTCATATTTAATCTAGGAAGAAAGGATATTATGCTTGAGTAAGTGCTTTTGTAATAGCAGCACCACGAAGTCCACATATCTGAAAGGGGATGGTGTTGCTTCGCCCCAGAACACAGGTGTTTAGGCAAGACTTGGGGCCCTGTGTGTTTTCTGTTAAGCTCCAACATTATTCGTTCAGGTTAAATTTTCTTTGAGGGACTTGAGTAGCAAGTAGCACATTTAAACAAACTGAATACAAGTCTCTGCATCCTGACCATTCATGTCCCTGAAGCAGGAGGAGGCTGTCAGCAACTCGACTCTCACCAGATAAAGAACATGTTCTCAGGTCCTGAGTTCCTTCATCTTATTTATCTTCCTTTGAAATACAAGAAAGTATTTAAATAAAAATATAACCATGGAAATGAGGATTACAAGATCCTTATTCTTTCTGAAAATGAGCAACATTTCTTTGGGAGGGAGTCTTGCAGAACGCATGTGGAGCTTCAGTTGTCCAGAACAGAACCAGCTGCCTTTTAAAATGGAAAAAAAAACCACATTCTGGAGCTGATTAAGAACTAACAGACATTCAGTGTACATCTCTTAATGCGGTATTAGATAGCCTGACACTTTAAAAGATTAATGCTTGAAAAACTACATGTTTTCAAGAAAGATTATCACTCCCATATACACCCCATACCCGACCTATTAAAACAGTGAGGCTGTGAACATGAGCAGAGTTCTTGCTACAGCTGAGATAACTTCATCCACTTGAGAAATTTTATCCTTTCTATAATTTCTTTTACTTAGGGACACCTTTGGAGAAAGTAGCAAGGACTTACCCAGTAAGAAAACATAAGCCTGAAGGTGTGGGCAGAGGTACATCACACAAATTCCTTACCTTTGAGGAAATATTTAATACTCTCTACTAAGTAACATTTATTACCAAATGATTATTCCTGACCTGATAGCTATAAACAATATTTCCACTGGAAATTTCTGTTTTTTTCTTAAATGTATCCCTTAGAAGCTAAGGTTAACACAGGTTGTATGCAACTATCAGTTGAGGCTCAAAATGCAGAAAGACAATCTTTAATTAACTGGCAGCAGGGGGGGGGGTATTGGATTTAATACAGAAAGTAGTTGAATGTGACCGTAATGTGAAGAACAGTGTGTCATATTGTCAGCATTTTTAGATGGTCAGATGGAAGCTTTACAGGAAAGCACCCAGAGGTAAAGCTTAAGAGGAGACAAAAGTTTAATGGTATCACAGTCAAATAAAAACAAGTAAGTTGTCAAGGACTACAGAAAGTTTCTACATTTAGTTTTAAAAGTAGAAAAGGCAATAAATACTCTGCAAAAAGAGGAATCTAAAACTACATTGTCTGTTATAGCACATAATATTTTGAATACATAGAATTCCTAAGATGCTACACCATTTTAAACGTTATTGCTTACTGGATTGGTCACGTGTTTTCCACTGCTCAGATACACTTCAGTTTCACTTCTTCAGCAAATGTTCTGCTTCCAACAACAAGCATTTGGGTGCTGCGCACGTACTTTTTTAATTCCTCCCATCTGGAAGAAGCCTCGGGATAGATTTGGACAAAGCTGTCTGTCTGTCTCATGATGACTCCTTCAACGGTAAACTGAAAAGGTTCTTGTACTTAACACAGAAAAGCGTGAAAGTCTTCTCTGCCGTGTTTGGAGAAATGAGAGTGGGTACCTCAACATTAGGCTTGCTTAGACTGCAGGCAGAATAATTCTGTTTGCTTGCAAGCATTATTTCAGCTTGCAGAATGCCCTCATCTATTTGCTAATGTTTCAATCCTTCATTTGTTTTCAATGCACATTCTTCATCGTTTCAAATTACATTGTCATTGAAATAAGTCTCATGACACTAGAACCAACACAAAATGAATTTTTTCTTTGTAAGTCATCCACGATTAGTAAGTACTTCAAGAATCTGGCTTCCCCGCTACTTCATGCCAAGCTTCTTTGTCTAGGCTTAATCCTTGGGTACAGCTGAGGGTAAAACAGAAATGGGATTTAAAATTTTAGTGCTTAGAAAGGTTACTTTTTTTTTAATCTCTCTTTGGTAATACAATTCTAATATAATCCTAAGTAGGAAAAGCATACTTACAGAAAACACTCAGAGCACTAACAAAGGTAAATTCAGCATCCTTAGGCAAGCTTAAAAAATACTAACCTTGACAGTACAAAAGGAAGGCATTGAAAAGCACAGACCAGCTCTGCCCAGGTGGGTGGGCTAGGAAAAGCGTGTGATTTGTAAGTCAAGAGACTTCTGGGCTCAGTGAACTATTATTTTTTTGCCTGCTTTATAAAGTGAAATAGAGAGGTATTGAAGTGTTTCATTTTCAATCTCTTGATGCATGTCAGCCTTTACAGATCTACAGCTTTGGGCAATCTGGAAACATCTGGCTGCATAAAGACCACAGAAACATAAAAGCCACACATTAGTTAGCAGATAGTAGGTAGCCACTTAAATTCACCCAATTGCCTGGCTGTTAACCAGTATCTGCCACCCCACAGCCCTTCAGCTGCGTGTCATTCGCCTGTTCTGGGTACACAAATGGAGGTACAGAGGGTGCCCCAGCCTCAGCTTCAGCGTAATGATGGATGGGACATGACTTGATGCAGCACACAGCACAGCCAAGTGCTTGGGAAGCTCTTAGACCTCACTTGCAAAGGGCGTTGGAGCAACTCCTGCTCTGCAAAGCATGGCTACTGGTGTACAGAAATAGAAGTACGCACTTCATACAATTAAGAAGGATGCATCCTCCATGCTCTAAGCTACGACATATATCTACATTACATACTGCTGTTTTTCAGGTAAAGTTCTCCTTAAAGATAACTCTCTTCCTCATTCAGAGGAAGGCTCTAGCTTTCTTCTTGCTCTTAGTCAGCTAATAATTGATTAATAGAAGATCAACAACTTCACCCAAAAGATTTGTCTCAGCCTGATGACTGTGATTTCACCCCAGCAGAGATGAAGTCAGTCCTCAAAAGATTTTGTTCGGTATTAAGCAGTCGGTATTTTGACAATATCATCCTATTTGCATTCAATTTTAGAGCTCTTGCACAGCTTAGTGAGCTACTGAGTCACTAAGAAGGGCATAGTACTGAGGCAGATTAATTCATCCTTGCTTTTCTTCAGTGCACCTAACTGCAAAAGGATGAAGAAGCTGTGATAAAAAAAAGTACAACTTAATATAGTGAACTACTAAACGTTTTTATCTAGGCTCAACAGCTTAGCCTGGATTTCAGCTGCAATATTAAGAGTCCAGGAGTTGTTTCTTGAGACTAGCAAATAGAATATTCAGGTGGTGATACTAGAACAACTGAACAGGGTAGTTATTCCAAAGGTTCTGTTGGGACTGTACTGTGTAAAGGAGGAGGAGTGATCCCCAGTCTGAGTTGTGCTGCCTTGTACTTCTCATTGCAGAAGCACAGGGGTTCCTCTGTTCTTGCACACCTGTGCTCAAGGCTGTGTGCAAGTTCATGAAGAAGCTGCACATGCCCAGTTCACCATGGGGCAGGAAAAAAAAAAGAGACTTTATTGCGCAGGGCTGAGGCTACTCTCAGTTTAGAAATGTTTACATTTGGAGAGGAAAAACTGAGCAGAAATATTCCCTTATGTAGTACTTACATTACCTTGTGGGCAGGTGTGACCTGAAAGTGATACAGAAATGAGAACTAATTTTGTGTTAGATAAAGTAGCTCTGCAAAGTCTAGCCAGCTTAGGAATACACACTATCTGCAGGAGGAAGGAGGATCAGCCTCTTTCAAGCATCATACATCAGTAAGCTAAAATTCACAGCAGTTAATCTTTAGCATCAACTGAACTTCTCATCTCCTACAGCAGGGATGCTGGACATGTAGACAAAAGCTTAACAGAATTTGTAATAAGTGCCCATCTGCTGCAGTTGTCTAGCAAGCAAGCCATGAGAAATACGGTGAAATAACTGAAAGTATCCATTATTTGCACACAATTGTTTTTGTTAAAAAAAAGAGGTAGCAGAGAAAGGGATGACTCATTCTCAATACAAGTGTCTTCGGCAGGTCCTTTGTGCCTACTCATGTACCACTTCTGAAAAGAGGGGAAGCCCTGTTCACATACTTAACAAAACCTTACGTGCACATCATGTTCAGATAAAAGTTCTTTTTTTCCCTTTGGATAGCGAGAAAAGGCTAGTATTACAATCTGATATGTACAGCAGGGGGGCGATGCATGTTGTATGCACCCATTAATATCATCTAGTAGGTATCTAAACAAAGGGTGTTAATCCACTCTCCTATGGAATAAATGGACAACTTCAACTCCCGCCTTCGCACTTTTTAAACCACATCTAACTTAAATGTCTCATCAGAATGTTGTGAATATTCCACATAATGCTTTTTATTATTCTTGGAGTCATTTAAATAAGGACTCACCCCAAGTAGATTGCGGGGGACATAGCCTTCCTTGTCATTCAGCCTTGCCCACCACCACTCAATCTCATCTTCATCTTCCCGGCGCAGGATTGTCATGCAGTCTCCTTCTTTCATTGAGAGCTCATCATCATTCTGAGCCTCATAATCCCACAGTCCATAAATCACTCCTTTGTTCATTATTCCCATTTTCTCCTGGACTCCTGCAATATGAAAAAATACACAGCAGCTCAATATAAAAAATACCAAAGAAAAAGACAGTTGGAAAGACTGCCATACTCTTATTGTACAGCAGTCCTGGAATACACTGATGATAACTTCCTTCTCCAGGTGATAGGGGAGCCTTCAAGGAGAGCTGCTGTACCAGACCTTGTTCTCTCCAACAAGGAGGGGACTGGTGGGGAATGTGAAGCTCAAGGGCAGCCTTGGGCCTCTTCAGAGGCCAGCGTGGTAGAGTTCCATGAGATAAATCCCTGGAGGGAAGAGGGGCCCAAGAAAGCTGGTTGATATTCAAGAATCACCTCCTGCAAGCTCAGGAGTGATGCAGCCCAACAGAGGAAACCAGGTAAAAACATCAGGAGGTCTGCATGGATGAACAAGGACAAACTCAAACATTAGAAGGTAGCCTATGGAAGGTGGTAGCAAGGACAAGCAGCCTAGGGGAATACAGAGAAACTGTCCAAGCAGACAGAGATCAGGTAAGGAAAGCTAAATCCCAGACAGAATTGAATCTGGCTGGAGACATCAAGGGCTACCAGAAAAGCTTCTGTAAATACATCAGGGATTAAAAGGAAGACTAGGGAAAAATGTGGATCCTCTCTAGAAGGAAACAGGAGACCTGGTTACCCAGGATGGTTGTCATCACCTACCATATAAGAACTGGGAACACTGTGTGTAGCCTTCCTCCATTTCCTCACACTTGTCTGCAGCTGTCTGCATGTCACTGTAGGTCATAGCAAATACAGCCGCGCCTGACTCCACCAGGAACTTGCACACCTGCACATTATTGCAAGATGCTGCACAGTGTAATGGGGTCCTGTAAGCCAAGAAGATCACAAAATTATTGTTCATAGCAGTGCTTACAGGCTCCTTGGAGTAAATCACCTTCATGTGTGACCGCCAGCAATCAGTACTATATATCACTGAAGACTTCCTACCCAAGGCACTTAACCCAGGATGGCAAGAGCAATTGCTTTTCACAGTTCAGGAGTTACCAAGACCTACCTGAGCCCTAAAGCTGCACATGAGTCTCTACAGTTACATTTTCCTTTTCTAATCCATCAACATTTTAAGAATGGTTACCAAGGCAATAAGCAATGACAACAACAACAAAAAGGAATAACCCACACACAGAAATCTTCCTGAAATCATAGCCTGTTACAATATTGACTTCAAAACATGATCTGGTGACAAGTACAGATTATTGGAATAACTGCTGAGGCTAAGGGACAACAAGCATCTTTATTCAGTTTTGGGCATTAGACACTTCTGTTGCAGATGAAAATAACAGTAAGTCATTGCCCTCCCATAGATTTTTATCAATAAGCTATCTAGCATCTTTTGAAAAGTATTTGCAACTCACTAGCTGTTATACACCTAGTGTGTAGGCTGTAGGCTTTCTGCTTGGTTTCATTTTTACATCATCTGAGTACTGGAAAGAGAACCGAGGGAAGTTTCTGGAGCTACACACTGCTCAGACCACAGTAAGCTGTGGGCTTGAAGACAGCATCCATAAGGTACCACTTAAAGAAAGCCTTACCATCCATCACTGTCTGCAGCATTCACATTCACACCAAATTGCACCAGGAACTTCACAATTTCTGTGTGCCCGGCACACACAGCGTTGTGCAGTGCAGTAATCCCTTCATCGTTCGGCATGCTTGGATCTTCAACCTGCCCAGTCAGAAAAAAGAACCATTCAGTCTCTCTCTATAATAAATGTCTGTGCTCGTACAAAAATGAGCAATTCTATTTTGAAATAGGATCTCGAGCCATAATTCTATGGAGGATATCAGCCACAGGAAGAAAACTGCAGCAGTGACCCATCTCATCAGAAGATTCACATAAAAGCTTACAGCCTCCATTTAACAACGAGAACCTAAACTAGTTCAGATAAATATTAAACAGATAACTTAGTAAAAGGTTTTATAATAAATTTCAAAGACTTGTCTATTTGACTGTAAGCAAAATTTATCTGAATAGGAGGCAGACTGTGTAAGAGAATGGGTGAGAAATCCTCTCCTGCACATTTACAGTCTTGGTGCTAAATACTCAATGTGGATTTAACACAGACAAACCAGCCTCCAAGTGGCCATTTTCTGCTAGGATTGCTTATCATCCTCACAAGGGCAGATCTCTGTTATGCACTACTATTTTAGCTTCTCAAACCCATCCAGAAAAGCTCTGACATCCCAGTTTGAACTGGTATATTCTTCTGTTAGAAGCATTTGAGTTGAACTAGATGACCTTTAAGGGTCCTTTCCAACTCAAACAAGTCTATGATTTTTACCTCATAAATGATTCTCTGCACGAGGTCAAACTCCCCCTCCAAAGATGAATCCAGAAGCAGTGCAAGGGGGTTGAACTTCACTCTCATTCCATGAGCAATTCTGTCTGAGCCAGCCTTACGCAAGTTCGTCCTCTTCCCCTGTGAAAAAGAAACACTGTTACTGGAAATTTTTCCTGGGAAGAACAAGAATACAAAATTACGCATTTGAGAATGACAGCAGAAATAAACAATTAAGGCAGTGTATTTAATGTGAGATAAGCTATTTTCTACCATTTCCTCAGTACATAATGAATATAGCAGGTTATGACAGATCTCTGCCTTTATCTCCAGGCAAGGTTCCCATATTCAACTCCTACATCATCTTTGAGCAAGCTCCTCAAAATCCCAAGACTTCCAGATCCATAACAACCAGGAAAAAAAAATTCTGTTTTCAGATTATTTTACCATTAACTCTCAGGGCTATTACATGAAACAAGTAACTTGAAAGACTTCAGGAAGTAACATAGAGTCTCTTTGGTTTTTGTTTTGTTTTTTAAGCTGAGATGTTAAGTTAAGCAGAGGTTAACAGGAACAGAAACAGTTAAGGAAAATGATTTTGGAAAGAATGTAGAATCAAATGTAGAAGAGGCTTTAGATGCTCCCAGTGATAGTGGAAAGCAAGTATTTCTATAGCTTAGTTTGTACTCTTTCCTGTAGAGAATATGCATACATTAGATCAGCGCTCTCCCCAGCTGGCTGTGCAGCAGCAATAAACACTATTCATAAGGCTATGCAAATTTCCAACAGATGTCCAAGCAAAGATGAATAGAAATGACTCATGTTCTGCAAGAGCAAACATGTGAAGATGAAAGTTTTATAAGAAGAGATTCCCAGAAAATACTCTCCTGCCTATTGACTTATATGTACATCAAAAGTACAGGATTTTTAAAGAAAGACCTAGTCAGCACAAACCAGATCTTTAAATATGAAGTTAAGAAGTTGGACTAGTTTCTTCTCATCATAGCAGAATTATTACAAAGCCAACCAGAACAGAGTTTGTGCAATTTAGGAAATCCTACTGCTCAAGTTTCCTTGCTAAAGGGAGGAAGGACACTGTCTCAAAACCATGAAAACTTGCATTGACTATTCCAAGGTTAGAAAAGCACGCTAAAGCTTTTAACTCCTCTGCACTGAAGTGATGGAGGAAAAAACGCTTTCATGTATCTGGTTATTAAAACTCTAGTCCTTATAAATTTTAAAGAAACTCTTTGTGGAACCAAAAGTATTACACATTTCTGTTCTACAACAGTGAGATAAAACCATGCTACACACAAACAAATTTCCCAAACAAACAAGACTGTAAAATACTGCCTAACCTTAGCCCAAAGGGGCTCCATTTAACTTGAGAACTAGCTGATGTCAAATTACAGTTCCAAAATAAACAAACCAGAAAACATTTCAGTAGAGGAAATGCAAGCAACTGCCTCCAAATGAGTTACTAAAGCAGAAAC
Source organism: Numida meleagris (assembly GCF_002078875.1). Classification (NCBI taxonomy): domain Eukaryota; kingdom Metazoa; phylum Chordata; class Aves; order Galliformes; family Numididae; genus Numida; species Numida meleagris. The sequence goes on along the minus strand of NC_034411.1, from coordinate 17,462,519 downwards.
TAAAGGAGTCCATTTCCCCTCACTTTTCAAGCAATGCACTTACAAATAAACAAATGCAATCCAGGATTAAGGGAATTAGTTTTCATCTCATATGAGCAATAGCGGGAAATGCTCTGAAATATGTACTGCCTCAAGTTTAGTTTCTCTGTGAAGTATAGTTTGGATGTAACAAGCAGACTTCTATAAGGAATATTTTAGAGAGCTCAAACGACTTCTATTTGTGTATGAAATCCCATTTGAAACTTCATCATGTCATTCATTTCAGAGATTACAGAGGCTTTTCATTACTGCCATTCAGTTTGGAGACTGGAGTATCACAAACAGACTGGATACCCGTAGAGAGACTTCTAGCCTGTTCACACAACAGTTCTACATCTGCTTAATGTCTACAATAGGAAAGACAGTATTTACAGCAGAGCTTGAGGTGACCTACTCACAGAGCACTCAAGTTATAGGCTAGCTAATACTCACAGGAGGCAAGGAGAACTGCCCCGTAACTTCAGGAGGCCGCATACTGAATGAGTCCTCTCCCAAACTCTCTGGTTCTCCTGATGGATATGGAGGCGGTGGATATGGAGGATACTCCTCCATGTACACTTCCAGGGGTAGTGGAGCCTCATGGCTTGGTTCTTCCATTTTTGGCTGCACGGGTTCATCGCTATCAGATACTCCTTCAGGTACTGTGTCTAAAGCAATAGAGGGAAGAACAGCTTCGCTCTGATCTGCTGGTATGTTTTCTGCTTCCTCAACAATGGTTGGTTCAGGCATAGAAGAAACAGTTTCTTTCTCTGATTCTGTACTTGCATAAGGATTTGGGATTTCCACTGGGCTTTCAGAACTGACAGCTGATGCTGTCTGCTTGGAGGGGTGTGATGGAGCTGAGATAGTCTCCATAGCAGCCAGAGTCGTTCTCTGATATAGCAGCTTTTGAATGTTGGGGCCGTTAGGTCCTTCTGGTTCAGTAATGGAGCTACGTTTCTTCAGTGGTCTGGGTGCATTGGACAGCTTTTTCCGTAGCGCTTCCAAATCAGCATCACTCTGGTTGCGATATGGATTGGACAGAAAAGGCAGCAGCTTGGTTGGGCTGAGGGGACGGGGTATTCGCTCCGTTTCATGACTCTCCTGAGCAGAGGCTGTTGTTTCCATCTCAGGCTCTGGACTGCCTGGCTTGCCTTGGAGGTTTGAGTAGATGTTCTCTGTCTGTGGCAGCTGATTCTGTACACCTGCTCCTGCCATCACAGGCTTGCCATACACTATGGACCAGTCAGAGAACGGTAGGGAAAAAAACAACCATGAACACCTGATCAATAAACCTATCAAGAACATGCAACTTGATTCACTTGCCTAAGGCAGAGAAGCACAGCAGTAGGATCAACCAAACAGAACTCAACTGTTAACCAGGCTCACCATTATCAATTAACTAACTTGGAAGACAGATACTCTGCACTCTTTGATAATGTTTACAACACACAAGATCCACCTGAGATTCTTGCAGCTGCACTAACTTGCTGAATTGCCCCCCCCAAGAACAGCTCTGTACCCACAAATTAAATGGAAAACAGCTTTCTCTGAGGTTTATGAAAACAGAAGAGAGGTAGAGAGCTACAGGCTTACCACTTGGGAAGTGTGGCGCTCTGGTCTGTGCCCTCGTCAAAGCACTTTGCACCGCTTGCTGGAAGTTCTTCCCAGGAGTCTGCTGTTGTGTGTACATACTATAAATGGAACTTGCAGCCACAGTTTGAGGCTTTCGAAAAGGTGGCAGTGAGGTTTCTTTGGATGGCTGAGGGGTAAAAGGTCTTACAGCGGCTGCTGGGGGACTCTCCTGTTTGGAAGAGGGAAGAATCTGGTCCTGGCTAGAGGAAGGACCTACAGGGGGTACAGAAATCCGCTGTATCTGCTGAGGATGGGAGGGCTGCTGTGCCACTGGTTTTTGTTTGCTCCCCATAGATGCGACAGCCAAAGGCAGCTTCTGCAGGTTTCCATCCAATTTAGGGTCAGAAAGTTGCTGGTGACTGGCTTGACCAAAATAAGGCAAGTTTATCTGTTTTGGTTTAGTGGGGACAGGTGGTGGTACCTTTGTTACATTTTTATTGGCTGTCTGAAAAAAAAAATAAAAAGCACATTTTAAGAAATGCTGGGAAGAATCAAAGGATCAAAGATCCCCAAAGAACGATACAGCATCTAGCACTTGTACTATTTCTGCAAAACTGTTTACAATCTCATTGAAAATATGAAGAGACTTCTCCAAACATTTTTTTTCACCTTAGTTATACCTGTTCTCCTTAATGCCTTCTGTAGCAGCCACGTTCAAAATTTCAAGTGATGACTGGGCACAGTAATTACTCTAAAAGTAGCAGAGGTACTTATTAGAATCTGTAGGAAAGAAGATTGCTCTCTAAAGGACCACCTGACATCCTCAGTTCTTGTACGTAACTCTATACCTACACAATCGGATTGCTTCCTTGTGCCAAGATTTAGGTGGGAAATCTTGCTGCAACCAAACATCTGAAGGATGCAGATGAATTAAACAATGGAATAGGTATGTAAATGCTTCTGCAAATGCCTCTGTGCACAGTCTTTGGAAAAAATATCCACACGCACACTAACAAAAGTAACACCGCTATTTAATGTCATAAATCAACATTTAGGAGAAGTTTTTCTCCTTAGGAGAGGTTTTTTCAAAGACAATTTTTCAAAGAGCTTCCTGATAGCAGTATTTGTAAAGCTGTGTAGTAATCTCCATCAGATGGAATGCAGGAAAACTTGGCAAAGTTTAGAGCTGTGCAGCAGTTTTCGTTCTCTGCATACCTGAGCTTCTCGCAAGAGATCTTCACTGCTCTGGTTCTTCCTTAGCATACCCAGCCCAGCAGACTGATCCACAGAATCAAACATCGAGAACGGACGTACTTTCTTCTCTTTGTCTCGTAAAAAAGCATCTCCTTCAGCTGTTGTTAGAGAGAAAGATTTTTTTTTTTTAATGGCAACACAACTGTAGGAGTAAAAATCCTGTTCCGTGCAAAAGGCAAGACTGTGTATACAAGGGATGCTTTTCTGTATCCAACTTTCTCCTATACTAAGGACTCAAGGGCATGCCAAATGCAGCCTTGCTAATCAAATAGAAGCGTTTCTGAAGGCATTAGTATCTACTTCACCACCTGAAATAAGGTATTTTAAAAAAATCCCTGCAACACCACACTGCAGCTTGTAGGGCAATATTCTTTGACTTTTTGTACTCTCAAGTTAATTTCACTACTTAGGGAGGCATATTTAGGGAAAACAGATGTCATTAATTTGGGTCTCCATATTTTAAGATTAGCCAAGCACATAAGAGCCTACCTTGACCTTCACCAGCCACAATTCCCTTTCCTGAAGTCAAGGCAGATCCTTGACTTATATGGTTGTTGGCATCTAAGCTACTCCAGTCAGCAGATGGGGAAGGTTTTGAACTGGGGACCACAGAACCTAGGAGAAAACAAATGAAACAGTTTAAGCAAAAATATTGTTTTATTTACTTATTTATTGAAGAGTGGAGTTGGTTGTTGTTGTTCTGGGGTTTTTTTTGTTTTGTTTTTTTTTTTTTTTTTTTTTTTAAGTAAGAGTCAGGTCCAGACAGTATGTAAACATCATACTCAGACTAACTGCTATGAAAATCTATCACTTCAGGTTCTAGTTCATTTTATTGAATTATTTAGGTTGGAAAACAACCTTACAATCAAGTCCAAGCATCCACCTAACTACCAAGTCCACCACTAAATCATATCCTTAAGTGCCTTACCCACACGTTTCTTAAATACCTCCAGAGATGGAGGCTCTACCACTTCCATGGAAAGCTTGTTCCAATGCCTAACCATTCTTTCCCTGAAGAAAACCTTCCAGATATCCAATCTAATGATCCCCTTATGATCTAAACTTACATAAAACCAAACTGCTCCCCATACTTCTGCAGAGCAGAAGAAACTTGGTACTCTATACATCAGCCAGCACTGGTAAGGAGGGAGGGAGAGAGATGAAGGAATAGAACTGTTCTATAAGCACAGCCTCTGCTTTTCCTTTTGAGGGGATTTGAGTTTCTCTTATCTCCCTGCTGAAAAGCAACTCAGAGATACCACGGAAGGGATATTTGCATCTCCCAAGTTTCTTCTGATTTCTGCTCTCTCTGAGGTGAACTGTATCTCACAGAAGAAAGCTGATGAGGGCAGGCAAACCTCCACCAATGCTCTGTGCAGCAGAGGCCAGGCCTCACATCAGGAGTGGGACAGGTATGGTCACTCCATACTCCTGTGTCACCAACACGTCAACAGGCTCATTTCTATTTCTGTGTTATAATCAATTGCTACATTTATAGTATTTCTTGTAGAGTTCGCTGATCTTTTTCATATGTCATTTCACAAATGCATGATCGAAAACTTGACTTTGTTAGTTTTTCAGCCCAGTCAACAGGTTAGTCATGCGTGTCCTAAAATTGCCTCTAAAACTTGAGCAAGTATTTTTGTATCTTAGGAGATTTTTAGAAGAACAAGAAAAACACAGGACGATTCATCTTCTATGTTCTATGCTGTATAACATCTCAGATTATTCACTAAGAGGATTACTTCATTTTTAACACATTTAATCCTACAGCCTCAGTGCTTGTAAAATACATTCACCAGGTCAGGACAACTCCAAGAAGACTTCCAACTCAAATACTTTGTTTAAAAAGCAAAAAAAAAGTCAGGGCTGGTAAATTAGAAGAAAATAAAACAGTTCTAGAGAATAAATATTGATTGCAAGCTATTACCTGCAGGAACTTTAGCTTGTGAACTACTCCCAGCTCGCATGTTTGGCAAAGTTTGTGTTTTCAGTGGACCATCAGCTGCCTGCAAAGCTTGGGTTCCATCTGAAAACGCCGGCTTCACCAAAAGTTCAGGTCTGGAAGCAATACGTGGCATAGTAGAGGACTGGATATAAGGACCTACTGCTGCCACTCGGCTTGGAGCAGAACCCACTGCCTGGGGTAAATTCCCATCAGAAGAAACCTTAAAAAAATTAAGGAAAAAAATGTAACGAATTGTATGCTGTACTATCCGTCCAAAGAGTTTGAGCTAGAAGTCTAAAAGGATAAAACAAGTGAAAAATTATATTCAAATACTATAAAAGAAGCATTCTTAAACACCTCAACAGATAATAAATGATGTAGTAATAACAACATAATCTGAAAAAGAAATTCCACGACAGCATAAGATGTCTTCTTGTTCATAAACAGTAAGTAGGTTAACATCAATGTACCATGAAAAGTACTTTAATAATACAAGACTTCCACCATCTTCTTCTTCCAGCATCTGAACAGCCCTCCCCAAGCAAGTTTTTACTTCAGTCCATATGTGCCACAAGTAAAAGCCTTTTTTTGTGATTGAAGCATCCACCACTTACTGGTACATTCTCTTTCTGTTGCAGAGCTGCCTTTTTCTTCCACAGGCGCTCCCGCAGCTCATTAACACGCTTGTCCATGACTGCCACCTCTGAGTTGCGCTTGTTCAAACACTCCCTCTGTTGCTGCAGCTTGGCATTCTGCTCCTGGTTCAGTTTGTTCCTCAGCTGAATAAATTCACAAGCGGGGGGAGGCAGGAAGAGGGGGGGGAAAAACAACAAAAAATATCAAAACAAATTAACTTACAGGATGGGGATAGGGCACAGGAAACAGCTACAAAGACAGAAACTTTCTAAAAAGTCAAGTCTTGCTTGACTCCCAACACTATATTCTGGAACAGACATATGCTCTTGAGATTATATACTGAAAAAAAAAAAAGTTGGGTCATCTCCAAACTCCCCTCAAGGACAAGGCACAGGCTGACTGTTCTGTCCCTTCTCTACCTTGAGCTCAACAGAGCCAGCCCTGCACCCACAGCCCTCAGCAACTGCACAGCTCTGCTCAGAGCAAGGGCACAGGGGTTTCCTCCCAACTAGGCAAGAAGCCACCCGGTCAACTTTCCGCCCTCCACATTACCTGCAGCTCCTTGTACAGGCGGTCGAGCTCAGCTACAGCTGACTGGTTGTCGTGGTAGCCATCAATCCGGCCGTTCTTCAGCATCTCCAGTTGCCTGGTGAGCTCCTCTACCTTTGAGACCGCCAGCACCAGCTCACGCTGCTTTTGCTGGAACAGGCTGTTCATCTGTTCAATCTCCTCCACTGAAGAGGGTGAGAGAGCACAATAGCTGCCCTGAGAAACAGCCCAGCGTGGGCTGCTTCCAAGGCAGCATGACGGGGGCACAGAGCGGCCGGCTGCTGCAAGCCTGTGGCCCCTGGAAAAACGGCTCTTTCTTGAGGGAGCTGAACAAGCAAACTCGGTAGCAAGGCAACGGAAAGTCCGGCTGCTCAGAGTGCACAGGCAGAGTTGATAAATTCACATAATGCTTGGATTCCATGGGGGGATGCTCACTCAAACAAGGAAAATGTATGATGCTCAAAACTCCTGAGTTTATGTCAGAGGAATGACAGATGACATAATGACAAAACACTCAAGCTGCTACACTAAACAAAGCCTTTTTAGGGCTTACTACATGTGGTCATCATCAGCTGTTCTCATTATTCGAAACTGTATTAGTTTAGAACAAAATCTGAAGAACAAGGAATTGTTCAAGCAAGTGCCAAGACCAGACCTGCTGGGGGTGGTGCAGGGAAGCAGATACACATGCTACGTAGTCTCAGCTCTCATTCCTTTGTGTTACTTTGCTGTTTTTCTCTCCCTTTAAACTGAGTTGCATTATAGAAAATAAATATCAAACAGAATATGTATTCTTCCCATAGAAAATCTTTTGCTTTCAGCATTATGCATTATTTTTATTTTTTATTTTTTAAGAAGACGGCAACTCTAATAAAGCAACATATTTTCATTGAGTGCACATGGAAACAACAAGTTCTGTATGATGTGGATATAGAGGAAGAAAGAAAAGAGGGAGGAGAATCTGTATTGACACAAAATCTGAAACAAAATATTTAATACTGCAGTTCAGCAAGTTGATGCAAACACCCAACTAGTATTGTAGAAAGCCAGACATTAGCCTGATTTTTCTGATTGAAAGCATACAGCTACTCTGGCCATTAGGTTACCTCTTGCATAGGAGGTAATGTGGGTCACATGCCAAGCAGCTCACAGTTTTGTTGGAGGCCAAGAGGAAAGTAACAGTGCAAATACGTGAGGTATGAACATAAAAGATAGAAAAACTTGCTGTGGTACACAAAAGTATTCAAAGTAAGGAAACAACCTACACTGAAATTAAAGAACAGAAATGCTAAGCTCAAAACTGGATGGAAATACCCTTAACATGACATTTTGAAATACAATAAGAAATACTTTTTCTTCTGGATCATTCAGGAGTTCACTCGGTAAATAAAAGATGTGAAAATTAAGATTAACTTTTCTTGAAATACTGCAAGTACCTCTTCTGAATCACTGAAACTCCCACAGATTTCAGAGTTCCAAGAACCATGCTCCATGAAAAAACACAGGCTACTTCCCCCCAAGCAACAACTCACCTAATTTCCCATTGCTGAGTCTTTTTTGCTCCACGTGGCCTTTCAGCGCTCTCACTTTCTTAAGTTTGGCTTCTTGATTCTCAGCAATTTCCTTTAATCGTTTCAATTTTTCCTGTTCAGCAGCTTGCTGTTGCTGTCGCTGATCTTGCTGCTTCAGGAATTTCAGACGCTGTTCCTGTAGGCAAGACAAGGAATTTATTTATTTTAGAAAAATGAACTAATGGTGAAATATTGACAGAAACAGTCATCAGTTACTTTAGCTGAACATCCTGACTTCTCAGAGCATCAAGGAAAGCCTGTGAGAATAGGGCAAGCACCACCTGATGCCCAGTGCACATGCCCCCCAGTACAGACACCACTACTCTGTAGTGTAAGAGCCTACAGAAACAAAGGCAGTATCCACGTCTAACAGTCTTTAATACATTTTTCTTCTATGAAATTGCTCAGAAGCCTTTTAAGTTATGAAAAATTTTAGCATTCGTGTTCCGTGCTGTTTGCCAATTTCATTTAATCACTACTTGTTCTTTGGTTGCTAGAAATAATCATTATTTCCTCTCTACCTTCTCTATTCTGTCTGTATACTTCACAATCTCTATCATATGACACATTTTAATATTTTCCAGCGTGATTTATAGTCATTTAGATATTCTTTCTATATAAAGTATTCCACAAATTATAGATCATTTCTGTCACTCTTTGTACTTCTTCTGGTTCCATTAGAACTTTCTCAAGAATGGCAATCACAGAACAGCAAAGCTTTGAAATCTTACCCTTTTTCTAGACAACAATCAACATCGCAACACAGAATAATTCAAGACATAGGAAAACTTTTATATTGACCTGGCTCCGCTTATGCAATGGACAATTTCAGAGGAGAGGATGCTTTTACTTCTCCAAGACTATGAGATGGTGGTGCACCGTCAGTTTCTATACACAGATATTCAAAGTTTCGAGCTAAAATAAACCACTAGATCATCTACAGAGACTTCCTTTAATTTACTAGCCATTACATATGGCTTTCAGTTCTGGAGATATGTTATTTCAGTGGTAGGAAAGCTAAGAGTTTCCCAAGCATCCAACCAAAGACCAGCAGCCATGACTGCTGGTGGTTACTAACATTAGAACACAACATTTTCTCCAAAAGAAAACACACTTTAAAATAAAAATAATAGCTAGTTGTATTTAGAAACGTGGACTCCTGTGCATTTTGACTAAACAAAGAAAGAGGAAAAAGTGAGCTTGTTTTCCAGAGAAAACCAGGCAACACCTGCATGCACTTTAGAGTCAATTCCATGAAGGGAAACAAAAAAAATAAAAAAAAAAGAAGGTATCACAAGCTATATCTAAAAAGAAAGTGTCTTCTTCCCTTCCAAATCTATTTTTAATACTGCATTTGATTTCAGAAGGCAAAAAAGAGGCAATGGAAAGTCTCTCTTCGAAACAAAGACAGCTTTCCAAACTCCTTTTTAGAGAGGCATCTGACAAATTGTACATCGGGATACCCACAAGGCTATTCTGCCACCAACCACAGCAAGATACCTACCCAGTGGGCAGGCATGCAGACGAACTCCTAAATTCTTAAGTCTTGTATGACTGCCCTTAGGGTAAATATATGAATTTTTCCTATTTTTTGGCTCTATATGTACAGTGACCACAGCATTAGTGCTATTTATAAGAACAATATCTATTACCATCACTTGTTAGTGAGCCAGCCAAGTGAGGAAGGGCTTCTGAGAGAGGAAGAGTAGTGAGACAGGAGTCCAAGAGCAGCCTTCCTCCTCAGCAAAGCACACTCTGCAGGGCCTGGGAACTAATTCACTCTGACTGTCAAATACTCCTCAGGTTGAGCTCATGCGTAAAGATTCTTTGACAGCAGCGTTGTCAGTGGTATTTTAAAGAGCAGCGTGTAACAACAATGCTAAAGTCAAATACGAAATCCATGCTACCATTCTGCAGATGTGTTCAGAATATTTTTTCTCCAAACAATTCAGGAGCACCCAGTGTGCCATCATTAGCTTTTCTGTTACTGTTCAATAAACATTTTATAAATCACTGTCCTAGTTACTTTATCAGGTGAAGGCAATCTTTTTCAGACAGCTGCCCCAGGAAGCCAGGCACACTGAACTCTATCAGCAGAAAGCAAGATATCATTACAGGACAGCATTATGTCTAGAGACAAAAGCATCGTTCAGTGATCAAACCAGTGAATGGCTGGTCACCAGACAGAGCACAAACAGGGCTGGCACAGACACCAGGATAAATGACAACGTTAACACTATATGCTCTATCCTTTCAGTAAGCTATAGGGTCACTGCTATCACCAGTATTCTTTTTGTGTTTTGCTACTATAAATGTGTATAAGCTGGCTTACAAACTTAAGAAATGGGAGCCAAAGGAAAGGAGTTCCCCCTGTTTAAGAGGTGAGGGATGAAATAAAAAAAGAAAAACCCACACACAAATCCCTAATGCTTCTTCCACCTCATATAACTCCTACGATCTATGCTCCCAGTCGTAAACAATCTTATTCCAAGCTCACCTTATTAGCCAGCATTTGCTGTTGAGCCTCAATTTGTTGCTGCTGGCGTGATGCCATTTCCTGAAGTTCAGCCAGTGTCATATCCATCCTTGGAGCACTGACCTGCCAACGAAAATCCAAAGCATTAGAATTCTAGAATTTCTGATTTGGCTAGCATGCAATTCAATAGAGCTACTGCAGAAAACTATGATTAAAGTCTTTAAAAATGATCATGACAGAATATTCAATAAAAAACTAGAAAGAAATAGCATTTTTCTACGTTAAAGGAAAAAACTACTTGGAAGCCTGTACGGATGCATGCCCCAACCCAGCAACATAGGCAACTAACATTTCTTGAAAAATTAATATTTCTAACAAAATCCCAGTGGCATTTTGAAGTGGCATTTCAGAGCCCTATATAATTAAGCTCAGCATGGTTCAGCTTTGACTGACTGAGCCCAGAATGCTCAGCACATGGCAAGGCAGATTGGTGGTTGTAGGCATACCATTGCTATTCAAAGTATTTCAACCTAAATTGAAGAAAATAGAAAATTTAAAGAAAGAAGAAAATCAAAGGTAGCACTATTATTACATTAGTTATCTGTTTGTGTCTTTTCTGAATCTAGATTTAATCCTATATCCATATTTACTTCTGGAGCAAGAAGAAATGACAGACAATTGATTCAATCCTGAGACACTAACTGGTCTCAACTTGAAAACTGAACTGAAAGCAGGCTACTACTCTGACATCAAATTGAATGTGGTAAGTATCAATGAACTGAAGAAAAAGGAGATAAAATTTTGGATGAGAGTAGAGGAGGGAAAGTAACACCAATTTTTTCTCTCTGTGATCCTTTGTACAAACACGTATATGGCAAATAACAGATCTTGGAGAAAACTTAAGAACTGAAAATAAGAGTGATAATTGATAGAGGCTTTTTGTCTATTTTAGAGCAGTCATGAGAAATTCCTCCAGAATTATCTCTTAGCTTCCAGTGTAGGGTTTGTGCAAGCATCTCACAAAAAGGGAAACCTCTGTTTTACTACACTGGCCAATACATCAAGAACTTACTCCATTCTCCATTCTTCGATCACTGGGCACTTTCACACCATTTCTTTTTAAGGCTGGATCTTGAGACCTTTGTCCAGTCCCTAGACAGAAATACAGGGTAAAACAGATGGTAAGATATTTTGGGATTTTTCTTACCTCTTCAGATATATCATTCAATACAAAAGAAGAAAGAGTACATCAATTTATTGTTAATAATCGGAAGGAATTCTACCTTTTGCCAAGCACTACCCAGATGAAACATACTAATCTCACATAATAAATGGTGCCACCAGATAGCAATTTGGTTACTAAATGTAAAGGAAAAGATCACAGTCTCTGCATTTTAGGAGACTAATCACGCATCTCTAGATATTTAACTCTGGTTAATACATTTAGCACAGAATGCTCTTAGATGCTTTGGTCAAGCAGCTAAAGTTTCCACTCAGATTTAATATTCCCACACCAGATACAGGAAGATAAAGTCTTCACTAAAAATGAAAAAGAGCAAGTAGCAAGTGCAGCTCTCTGTTACTACCATTCCCTCTACATAAGAAAGTGAAGGTCAAACCAGAAAGGTTTGCAACACCATTACCAATAGTAATGTATAATATATGAATGTTGTTTCCTTAACCTTGAGGAATTAAAGGAAACTTCACTTTACCAGCTAAGACCAACACCTACCTGATTCCCGGCAGGGAGAGCGTTCATGTCTAAGAAAGAAACGAACTTCACCTCTCTGCATCCCAAAACGCTGCAAAATATCCAGCATCCGTTCATTATCGGCTATAGGACGTTCTGAAAAGACAAAAAGCCAGCTTACAATCACATCCCTATGTAGCTAGATGTTACAACACTGTTTATCCACCATTTTTCAATCACTGTTATCATTAAGGTGCAGCATGCAGATCTAACCCTTGCCCTCACCCAATGCCTTTCTACTTTTTCCTTAAGCTCTGCACCACCTCTTGCTTCTAAAGGTGAAACAACACACCTTGGAAAAGCTGACAGAGCCCTTCATGAGTCTAACAGAAGGAAAAGTGGAGGGCCCCAACACAGCCCAAGGAAATGCAAGTATTGTATCCATCCAGAGGAAGGACACAAGCAGACAAAGACTGAAATTAAACACCACTGGTTTGGTTTGTCCCAACAATGGTTTTGTTGGATATTTCTCTTCATTGTTTAGACAAGGAAAGAAAAGAAGAAAGAAATCAGAGCAGTTCATTCACACTCAGCGGAGAGTCTAAGTAACTACCTTAATACGGAACAATCATTTCAGGGACAAAATTGTGGGTGTTAAGAATAAACATTTTCAGTTTGAGAAGGAGCTACTAAAATGTTTTCAGCATGTGAAAAGCTTTTTTCCAACATGAAAGGGCTTCTTTAAAATGAAAATACTGCAGCTGTGCTCAAGCAATCTAGGAAGAAAAAATTTCTGGAGTCACTGTCAAAAGAGATTAGCTTTACAGAATAAGCAAGTAGGTCACTGTTACAGAAAAAGCAGCCTCTTAGCGGTTACTTGTCTAGACAGCTAAAAAAGCTCTTCATCTGCTAAACCTTAATTCAAAAAAAAAAAAACACAACAGTATGACTGACAGATTTCCATCTTACAGAATATAACAGTCTTACAAGACAGTTCTGTAGCAGCAAGGTAGTACTTCAACTGAAACTATCATCAAGGGAGAGGCACTCTACCCAAGGATTCAATACCACTCAGTGACTTCAAAGGAAGGTCAATGAGATCTCCAAACATCAAACAAAACTACATTTGAAAAGCTCAAGGAGTAAAAACAAACTATCAGACCTCAGTTTTCATTCCTTGTCACCTAAAGTGGGAAAAAAAAAAAGAAGGAAAACAGACTTTACAGATGCACTCACACTTTTGGCTGCTTTCTGTGCCCAAGGTAGCCATCTAACAGAAATCCAGCGATAACAGAAAGATCAAGGAAGCTTGCCCTGATACTCATCAAACTTCAAGCAAAACTGGGAGGACAGGGAGAGCAGTAAGCTTGCCCCCATTCAGGGAGCAGAGTGCCTCAAGCTCACTCGCGGCAATGTTTCAAAGTATGTTTAATATGGTCTGACAACAAAGGCTTAAATTCCTGAGCAAGTGTCAGGAAGGGAAAGAGAGACGAGCTATCTCAGAAGAATCTTAGTAACTGAAGTCCAAGCACTCATTTTTCAACAACCATCTTCTGTCTCTACCTCAGAAGGATGGCTGGCATGTGCCACGTTTATTTTAAAATCAAGTTTAACTTGCTTGGTGTAATGGAAGCCATGGGGTATCTTGGCAAAACAAGACAGTGAACCTGACCTTCTTTTGTTTTAGATGTTCGCAAAGTTAGGGGTATTCCCTCCCCCCTTCAAAAAAATTCAAAATATACATGAAAACATATTTTGCAAATGGTTGCTACTAGATGGTATACAGATGCTTAAAAAAAAGATACACTTTTGTTAGAACAACATGCATTTACTTCACCCAGTACTCAAGCCACTTAATAGCATATGATTCGAGAAAACTGCATTTTTTGTTAAAACGTACAGTTTGAAACTCTAGGGTTTTGTGTGCACACACATACCAGTGCTTGTATATATTAGTATATAATTAGTAAACATGACAGGATCCATGAAGGGAACAAGAACAATTTAGTTTCTAAAATGATTGCCAATACTTTATCAACAAATCATAGGGTTTTTGGCCTTCTGACAATAACTACCACTAACCATGTGAATAGGCTCTGCAAATACTAATCTCAGAAAAAAAAATGGAGACAGCAGATAAGAGTCGCTTCCCATTTAAAAGTTAACCACACTTCAGCTTTTGATTTGTTTGTTGACATGTTCTCCAGTCTCAACATAGCAACGGAAAGTTACGGAAATTTGAATTTATTGTCTCCTGTCCCATCTCATTCCTCTCACCCACTATATACCTTTATTTAGAAGCATCTAGTATCAGATGGCTCCTGCTACTTCTGGTAACACTCCTTCCCTACCAGACTCAATTAATGAATGACAAAGGCAACATCCAAAAAAGGAAGCTTTCTTTCCTTGGTCACTGCAATTGAAAGTAGCGATGGGATTTAGAAGATTGTTCCAGAGAACTACTGATACTTACCACTTGAAAAACCCTGCACAAGCCACTTGGAGAAGAAGGAACAAAAAACAACTCCCCTACAACTTTCAAAGACTCATTTGAGTTGGGGAAGAGCTGCGCAGGCATAAGAAAATTTGCATGCTTGACTGTTGCTTTTTTTTCCTCCCCCACTTTTAATCACTTGTTGCATGTGTGCACCTTCCTAGGGATGCAATTTTATACAGCAATTCTGATTAAGAGATTAACAAAAACGTAAAGCAGAAATTCCATGGGGCAGGACTGCCTCTGACATGGCTCTGTGCTGGAGTCTAACCTACCTGAGCCACACCACACCTCAGCCAGGTGGCATTCACTCTCACCAGGCTCCTTGCACAGCTCCACCACATCTCTGCATGTTGTCTCAGGGGTGACTGGCACCTCTGTGAAGTGCTGTTCATTGTTACTGAGGTACACTGTCAGAAACATCTGGAAAAGACAAAGACAACAGGACATGCTTACTTTAGAACACAAAACCAGGCTGTATACTGAAGGCACAAATCTCATTTATCACATTATTTTCAACATAATAGGACCATTCTTCATTAACTACTGTGTATACTGATTTTCAAAACAAACCCAGATTTCCTTTAAAGGTATAAGCCAGTGAGATGCTACAGAAGTACTCCTCTGAATTATATTACTGGAGGATTGTTTGTTTTTCAAATCTGGACCTACAGTTTCCTTCTTTCTCTCTTAAGGTGATGTGCCAGAATTCCTTACACATTACCATACTTACACACTGCACTCAGCTGACATAGCAGAACAGTCACCTAGAATTCAGAGATATTCTCTATCATAGAAAAACAAGGGAAGCAACATACGTAGAAGACTGGAATTTACTGCAAAGGAAGCAGAATATTTGCACTCCCATCACACTTAGCATTGCAGTTTCACACAATACAAGCTGACTTGCCATTAGGCAATTAGGACGCATTAGGATGAATGTAAGGTCTCCCCCCAAAACAACATAAGGAGGAAAGAAAGGCTATTTTACCCTGTTCTTTTGTCATAGTTGAAGACGGATCCTTGATTTTTGATTATTATTCTGTATGAACAAGCCACAAAACTGCACTGCCTCTCTAAAGCTGTCTATGTTAGAAAAGGGCTGCCCAGAGAAGTTTTGGATGGCCCATCCCTGGAAGCACTCAAGGCCAGGTTGGATGGGGCCCTGGGCAGCCTGAGCTGGTGGGGGGCAGCCCTGCCCACAGAGCAGATTGGGATTAGATGATCTTTAAGGTCCCCTCCAACCTAAGCCATTCTATGACTCCATGCTGTGCGTAGGCCGGAGCCACGCTGCAGGCCTGCAGGTAGGATGGGCTTACCACACACACCTATTATATGGAGAAGGCTGACACAACTGCTGTGCTGTAAACAGCACAGCGCGCTGAAGTACTGACCTAAATTAGGAGACAAAGCTTTCCAAACAGCACCTCCATATGCTGCTTCAGTCCTTCATCATTGCACGCTTACGTTTTACATTTAGTGCTTCTCGAGGCTGACAGTGAGGGATGTCATATGCAACCAGGTAAAAATGCTATTTAAACACAAAAACTGGGACAGAAAAGTATAAATAAAAAACAGGCTCTCAAATGGCTTTAGAGCAGGGTTATATAGGAACACAAAATACAAACTCTTCACATTTAATGCTGTATAATCTTGTACTCATAGAACTAAATCACACAGGTAGTGGGTCAGCAGTAAGATTTGTTAGTTTTAAAAGATGAGCTCATGGATGGGAATTAAGAGCAAGTTATACAAAAACATAGTATTGCACACAAAGCAGACCTAATTTGACCCTAGCAGGGCTGTTCACTCTTCAGTGTGCCTGTTTATCTCCAGTCGTTAATCCTCAGGATTTACAGACACAGACAGCAACACAGGAAGGATCACGAGTTGTGGTTTCTATCCACAGTGCTCAAGATAATTACTAACACATTAGGCCGAGAGCACTCAAACCTGTCGTGTAGGGGTCATTTCTGAGAGTTAGTGGTATCTGCATTAAATCTGTCCCCCGTGTTCTAGGAAATGGGGATGGGAGGAAACATCACTCCCTGCAAAAAACCTAAAAACATGTCCACACAATTGATGTGACTTTCACAGTTACCTCCTTCCACTTTCCCTTAGCTCCAGGGACAATTCTGAGACCATTTGGAAGTCCTCCAAGCACTGGCACAGGTTGCTCAGAGAGGCTGTGGAGTCTCCTCCTTCGAGATCTCCAAAAGCCGCTTGGACGTGGGCCTGGGCAGCCTGCACTGAGTGTCCCTGCTTCAGCAGGGATTGAACCTGACAGACCCAGATGTCCATGCCAGTCTCAACCATCCTGTGCTAAAAGATGTGCTAAAACAAAGGGAAGAAGAATCTCAGTTCTTGTATTTTCCTTTACAGACAGCATTCAGACAGATAGTGAAATACTTGACAATTCCAGATAGCCTTGGATTATGTTTTTTCACTCTTTTAAATTTTGAAGGATTGAGTTTTAGGAATGCTCAGCACATATGGCTGAGAACTTTTAGTTAGGGACTTTACTTTGGCTAAAATTCTGAACTGAGGATCCTTCAGCTCACCTTTCCCTCAAGACATACTCACTGTTCTCAAGTGCTGAAAAGCTTTACAATGTAGAAACATCCCAGTACTGCAGCATACTTGCAGGAACCAGGGATGTGTAGTAAAAGGAACAAAGCAATTCCTCTTAAAGTCGCACCACAGATTTCAGCTGACTCTGCTACAGCTCAGAAAATAAAAAGTTTGCAGTTATAGAGCCACCAAATGAGCCAGTTCGATTGGGTGGACCAAGGGCACAGGGATGACCAAGGGCACATGAACTAAAGCAGGGGATCATTTTTGCTGTGACGAATGACTTACAAGCAAAGCACCGGACATAAAGGAGGACTTTAAGTCTCAAAAAAGCCTGCCACACAAATCCAAGAAAATTCAAATTGGTATGAGCTAAAACTTGCGTCCTCCCAGCATGAAATGTGTTATTTTGTTTCAACCAGTATTATTTGTGCATCATTCCAAATATAGCCACTAAGCCTGGACTGTAACACACCCAGGAACAGGAAGAGAAAAGCCACCAAAATAAAGGAGGACAAAAGAAGGCATCAATTAAGGCAAGTCACACCCCACCTTACTCCTCCTCTCTTGTACATCAGTTCCAAATAGCCTTACATCTGCCTCCACGTCTGACCCGCCTGCTGTCAAAACTCATCAACAGGATCATCTCATACAATTGCACAAACATCACACACAGCCTAACTTACTTGCAAGCGTTGAGGCTTGTTTTCAGTGCAAACAGAAATATTTAAGGATAGCTCTACAGAAACACTAACTAGTCTACGATCACGTCGCATTCTGGCTCCTGCTTGGTCATACCAAAAACAAACAAAAAAAGGTTTAAAAACTATTTGGAATACAGGTCAGAACAAACACGTAATTTACATCCATCTAAAAAGATATCATTTCATATCAACCTCCGCCTTTAGTCATAAGAGCTCAACTATTGATTAAAATTGAGGAGAAACAGAAATATTATTTTTCTCTTCAGCTTTGATAGTGCTTCTGTGAGGAGTAGACATCTCATACTACGAAGCGCTGATATCACACATCTTAGGTATTAAAAGGCTGTTAATTTGTACGCTTCCTAACAAACACAATAATAATAATTATACTAAGAAGTTTTAGCTTAAGCAGTAAATCTCAGGATGCATGTATTCAGTGGAAAACCTCATTATTCTGCATGATACAGTTTAAATATCGTGAATTCTTGAAGCTACTTCAAAGATTTAGAGGATAAGCATTACTTTTCTTTCCACCCCTCCCTCCCCCCAACAGTTCCTAGTCAAAAATCTGACTCACATCATTAAACTTGAACAATAGACAACAATCTTCCAGGGAAAAACTCAATAGCTTATGAAATATTACAACCAAGTAGGGAGTTTCTTAAGAATACTACCTTACCCCTATTTTTCACTACTTCCTCAGCTCCTAACCTTACGCAGTCCTTTCCTGCAAACTACACAACATACAGTATGAGCTGCAGCATCTATTCATGTACTATTTTGCATCTTCAAAGCATCTTACAACCAGGAAGTCCTGACAAAAGCAAGCAGTTTCCTACTTTACAGACTGGGAGACAGAGGCAAAGCAGGCAATGACAGAAACAGCACTATTTACTCGGCAAGCAAGCATACAGCCTCTTGAGATCATGATTCATTACCTTGCATTAGAACTAATAATATAATTGTATGCCACATTCTAAATTCTCTGTGTTTTAGAGTGAACACTACTGTTCTTGAACCACACAATACTCATGTTGTTGGCTGTTTGGTTTGCTTCCATAGCACATCTAAATAATGGTTTTGGCTTGCACAACAAATTTTTTTAGGTGTCATTTTTAAGGAAGCGTTTAAAGTCACTCTTAAGGTTAACAAAGCAATGCTTTGCAGTCATATTCCCTCTCTTGTTATCCAAGTTACATCTGCTAGATTAGGCTGCAAATGGTTCAAGATAGGCAATATATTTTCCTACCACACGGACAGCATGTACACCTGATTTGCTGTATAAACAAGCCTCGGAGAAGGAGCTCCCTGCATGCCCTTCAGTGACTTCTCCACAGAACACGGTTACACAGCAGCAGTATGTTTCAATACTGAAAAGCCATTGTTTCAAATGAGAAATAGCTTTTTCTGGAACAGTGCGTGGGATGGAGAAGAATTACAACAACACAATTTAGACCCTGAACTAAAACATATTTTTAGAAGTTAATTTTAGCACCGCACAATTTTTATAATGAATAGATTAACTATCAAATTTTAAGTACAGATGACAGAAATGAGAAATAACTGATTCCACCCACGGATTTGATATCAAAAGTTTTAACAACGAGTGAATTTCCCCTGATAAGTATAAAAACCCTTCAAACAAAGAGTTTTAAAAGGAAGCAGCTTACCTAGTGGGAACACTGACGCTGCACCTTCCTAGACAGCCACGAAGAAATCAGATACTAAAATAGATATTTTTGCTGACTTGATGCAACTTCTTAAACAACAGAAGACAGCCTGCACAATGGCAGATTTTCATGTTCTAATAAACAGCATTCAAAGCTGGTACATAGTTACATTAAAAATTAAATTAAGACCTGTAAAGTACACCTCAATAAAATAAATTAGTGAGCCTGACACATGAAGTCCCTCAGAACCTTAAAACAGTCCCTCTGAAGGTAACACGCTCACTTACTGTACCTGCAGATTAAGGTAAGCAAAAGATTAAGGGAAGCAAAAGATTATATAATAGACTTACTAGAAGACAGGCGTACAGGATGATTACTAACCCTGATTTTTTTTTTGTATTCAGCTGTTCAATAAAGCTACGTTCAACAGAAATACAGAGTGAAGTTAAATATTTACCTATAGCCACACCCAAATACATGGAGTTAGGTTCCTTCTGTCTCATCTGCAGCGCACACTACTCTGTTTATATTGTACTGGCTCTTGGCCATAAGTGTGAGACAGGAAGTTATGATGCAAGGTAGGTGGAGTACTGTAGGAAGCACCGCAGAATTGTTCAAATTATTCCTGGTCTACATAAAGAATGGCCCTTTTTCCTTTCAATTGTATCACAAGAGAAAACAAACTCAGCCTCTTCTCTCAAAGGCACAATAGTTTCTGCTTGTATAGATCATCTTTAAATACGTAATAAACTTATCTTTGGTAAAGATGTACATTATGTTTTAAATGCTGGAAAAACTGACATCTGTATGCACTTTTGGGCAGGAAAATGAGAACGGGAAACAGCAAAGAGGAAGCTTCTCCCCTTCCCCTTTTCTTTTTTTTTAAATCCTCAACAGAATAAAAGCCATCTGCTTTTGGAATACAATAGTACACTGGACAACAGCTATAGCACAAACCTCAGTCTGTGCCATACTTCAGCTCCCTATCAGGCACACACCTGAATCATCATTATGGGCATTTGAAGATCTGCAAGGAAAATAGACGGAGTTCTTGCCAAGCACTGTCACCATCTGCAGTTAATGGACGTGGGCTTGTGACCCACCTACTTCATGGACAGCTGCTCCAAAGACAAAACTCAGCACTCCAGTTCAGGCCTCCACGAGGAAGGTGCAATTTCAACCTTCCTGCCAAACTTAACAGAGTATCTTCATCATCCCAGTTCAGCTGTATTGTTTTTCTAAAAATCTGTCAGACATAATCAGACATAACTCATGACTGGTAAATAGAGGGTTCCTAATCTGCATCCTCCTCCTTCTGCAGGGTATTACACACAAGGTCATTAAGAAACATCTGTCTCAGCTAAGACTTTTACTCTGCATCCAAGGTACATTTTTCTGACTTTTTTCCTCTGTCATCCTAAGACACAAGAACAGAGCAGAAGTCCCCACACAGGCCAGAAAGCCGAAAGGTCTGGGCAAACAATTACAATTGTGAATTCCAAATGAACACCAAAACTCATACACTCAGGAGGTCAAGTCACCACATATCACTGAAGGCAAAGAGCGTCTCAGCTCAAGGGGAGCTTTTAAAGCCACTTTTACACCGCAGGTAATTATCTCAACATCAGCATTTGGCAGGAGGAAATATTCTAAAAAACAAACAAACTGGCCCATATGTTTTAAGAGAGAAGAAAAACTGCTTTCAATAACAAATGCAGGAAACCACGGCCTTTCACTGAGCACCCTCATTAACCAACACATAGTGTATAGCCGATTCTGTTCAGACCTGAATCCAAACTTGGATTTACACCAATGTAGTTAAACAACTGTAGAAATTCAGGGTAAACAAATCCTGAAAACATTCTTCACATTGTACCACACCGCAGCATGTTCATAGGCCTTTTCCCATTACCATCTGTGCTTTGAAGTTCCTCTGCTTCCCACATTTCCCTCAAGTTCTCTTCTCCCTTCTCCACTCAAAGCTTTCTCCCCACATGCCCCTGACAGCTCCTTAGAGCCACCAGTCTCACGCTGTCAGACACTTCACAAAATCCCCGTGCAGGCTGATTGAAGAACCAGCCATACGCAGTGCTCCCATGGCCAGTGCTGGTGTCCTGCTTGGAGCTGTTCCTCCTCTTGGAGTCAATGACAGAAGGGTCGAGTCTTCAGAGACTTGTTCCTTCAGTCGGGCTCTCTCTGAACTATTCAACACTACTATGAACACTTGGTACAAATAAAGAGTATAATTTCCAGGCACACACTACCACCTAATTGCTACAAAAGCTCCTATGTTCTGCCTGATTCCTGTCAGCCCCACTGGGTTTACAGTCCTGCCTGTTCCTCAGCATCACGGCACCCATTGCACCTCGCAGAAAAGCCTGAAGACAACATTCATGTATAACGAGTGGGGTTATGAACTCAGACTTAAGCCTGAATCATCTCAATTTTCTGTACTTGCGTCAAACCCCAGAGGCAGTCTTTGTACTAAATAAATAAATAAAAAGAAAAAGAAACTAAGCTGCTCTTGTTGCTCTAGATATACCTATGCTGGGAATAAGCATTCCTGCTCTCTGAGCTTCTTGGGTGGATAGAGACCCATGAGAAGGCATACCAAGTGCTACCTGTTGGGACACGTGAGATTCGCCCCTCTCAAAGCAGACCTTTAAAGTGCAAGTATATTACGATGAAAAGCGAGTCTAGTAGTTTTGCTGGTAGCCAAAGAAGCAGGCTTTGTACAAACACAGAGATAAACAAAGTTACACCTGCACCAGGGATGAAAGCATATTTAACAACCTACACCTCAACAGCACAGGCTGTCACAGCAACCTGAGAGCTCTACCACCCACACCACACCGCCTGCAGGCTAAGGCACCAACTCTTTCTCATGCTTAAAAATACCAATTTTCTACTCTTCCAGCCAACGTGCAATAATCTCGCCGATGAAAAGACACTCAGTGTTCACACCCAGGAGCACTGTGCCTCAGCCCACCAGAACACACAGGCTAAACCCGATGTTCATCACGCGACACGTGCCCGACCCACACACCAAGATCAGTTATTACCTTCTGCTTAACAGCAGCTCCAGGGAGTGCCCAGGAGGGAGGCATGGTATTGAAGTAGAAAGGAGGAATATTTTTTAGGCGATATCACAAGCAGTTTAAAAAAAAAAAGAAAGAAAGAAATTGAACAAGAGCTGAAGTATTTCCTATTAAAGCAGAGCAAATTAGGTAGCAAGTTGAGGAGAAAAAGGCACAGAATACTAGCTCACTCCAGTCTCTGCAACTTCATAGGGATGAGTGACAAGCACTTTTGAAAATACCACTCCTTACATGGGGTTAGTCACTCCTCCATGAAAACAACTGCCAGTGTCCTACCTCCATTAAAGATCTGACAAATCCAGTGCTCATGGCCTGCAGAGGTGGGTCAGAAGCCACACTGTTTCTAGCAACTGAAACAATGACACACGTTTAAGCACCTGGGTAAACATCCCCTTTATGCCCCAACTCCAAAACAGGCTGCTCAGCCATCTACCTCCAGGACAAACAAAAAGGAAAATAAAGAAATTTCAGGCCTCACAGCACAGCAGTCTGCATGCTTTACTGCTTTCAGAGTGAGCTCTGGCTTCCTATACACGAACCTACAGGAAGCAAAGGCTTCCTGCTGTATGAATTTATCACTCTCACCAGAGAAAAATACACCTGTGTTAGTCCAACTTAATCCTTGCAGGGAGTGAGGGCAGCTAAAGTTGGTGAAGAAATCCTCTCAAGACAACACGGAACTCAAGGAAAGCATGAGCATCATCTGACTGCTACAGCTTAGCCCACCTAGATGGTGAACTCTGTGAACTGCCAGAGACAACAGTCATGCCCTTCCTCACCAAATCAGATTACATACGCACGTGGCAAATCACTTCCATCACATGAGCTTTCTCGTTCCTTTTTTGCCTGCAGTGTAGGTGGTTATTCCTCCCAATCAGCCATCACCTAACTCCTTGCTAAATTCATTGGGAAGCTACAAGGACACGTGGCTTTGGGTGGAGGTGGGAATCAAAGGAACAAAGGTATCCATTTGAGCAGCAACCTACTATTAAATGAATTAGGTGTAACATCACACCATATCCGTACAGTAGGGCAGCCCTTTCCTATTAACCACCAGTTCTGGGTGGAAATGCATTTCTGTTGTGATGGAAGTGTACTCTGAAGAACGATGTTCGCTTGTCAAACTCAGATGACTGCCAGCGCACTGAGAGCAATCTGCCCATGGTAATAGAGACTGACAATATAGCCACCAGCAGTGTCAAAGACAACCACCAGGAAATGTCCATGCTTGGTGATCATATCTGTTTTACAACAATTGAAGTTACTGTTCAAAGCCAAAAAGAACTTCTGTCCTACCACTTCTGGGCTGCAAACACACAGGAAGTCATTAGGAATTGTGCAGATACTGAATAACATTGCACTACAGTGGCATACATTCAACTGGCACAGAAGACACATTGAGCTTTTGCACCAACACAGATGGATCGCTTTTATTTTGCGAGCAAAGAGAATGATGGGGCTATTCCAATATGGGAAACAATGGCTGGTCAGATGGTCTAGTTAATCACATTATAAGAGGATATGTACAATTTACCCACTACAGTAGAACCAGGAGGAGAAACCTAGCCCCACCAATTCACCCACTAGCCCACCAAGTACCCTGCTTGATCTAACCCTTGCTGCTGTAACAGAGCTTGACATGCTTTACCTTTCATCAGCAAACACTCAGCTCCTGTACCAGGAGCTGCAGAAGGCTGGCAGATTGCGCAGCTGATCACTGTCTGACAGGTTTTATTTAAGTACCACAAGCTCCCAGGGGCATTTTCTAGGCAGTAGCAAGATCTACAGACACCAGCTGAGAAGTCAAGGAAGGGAGAACAGTTCATCAGAGCAAAGCAGCTGGCCTGCTGAGTGGCTCTGCATGCTGCCATAACCAAAGCCATGACAGAGATCCCCACAGGTGGCTGTGTGTGAAATGGTGGCCACTGAGGTGATGTCACAGCTACTGGTAATGATATAAACAGAGGAAAAAGAAATTTGACTCAATCAACATTTGTATTAGGCACAATTCCTCAACAGGTTTCTTTTGCCTCAAGAACTCCAGAAAATGCTCCCCTCAGCCCATTTCCATTGGGCCAGTCATCCAGCTTCCCTGGAGGCAGAATACATTTTCTCTTCCCCAATTTCACTATTGGCTGCTTGCAAGAGAAGCACCCTAAGTAATGCTGTTTTGTGCAATACTAGGAAACCAGAAAGGCCTCATGGGCAGGACCTATGTACAACAGCACAGGAACAATGCTGCAGAGGCAGGAGGCATGCAGTGCTGTTTCCATAGCTTCACTGTGCAAACCTTACATGTAGTAAGATCTGTTCTTAAAAGGCTGCAAGATGCACTGTGGGGCTACATTTGAGGGAGGGAGAGGAAGCAGGCCAAGGAGGTAGCGCTCATAACAAAGACAAAACTAGAGAGCCCAAAGGAGAGCTATGAAGATGGAGAAGGGTCTGAAGGACAAAGTGTTTGAGGAGCTCTAAGGCCCCTGGGGTTGCTCAGCCCAGAGCAGAGGAGCTGAGGGGAGGCCTCATGGCAGCTGCAGCTCCTCACAGGGAGCAGAGGGCAGCGCTGAGCTCTGCTCTCTGTGACAGTGACAGGGCCCGAGGGGACAGTCAGGTGAGGGTTAGAGAAAGGTTCTGCCCCAGAGGGCAGAGGGCATGGAACAGGCTGCCCAGGGCTGTGGACATGGCCCCAGTGCCAGAGTTCAAGGAACATTTGAACAGTGCTCTCAGATGTAGTGTTTGAGTGGTGTTGAGTGGAGCCTGGGGTTGGACTCCGTGATCCTTGTGGGCACCTTCCAACTCAGAATCATAGGATACCCTCCAACCCGTTTCAGTGCTGCTTTGCCATTTTTGCTATCTCACAATAGAGCTTCATGGCATTCTCCAAGAGGTCTGGAATGTTTCACCTGGCCCCTGCACACCCTGCCTTTCATGGCTCAGTGACAGCTTTTTCCTTGCCCCAGCCCTTCTTTTGCAGTCCAGAATCAGCCACATTCCCTGCTAGGTCAGACAGGTTTTCCTGCAACACTTCATTATGTTGAGAGGCAGGCTGTGACAATCCCACCCCTGAGAGGACCTTCCCAGCTTCAGGATGCTCTAAGTCTGAATTCCCTAGAGAAGGCAGGGCAGGAGCTACGGATCACTGCATGGCATGACCCAGATACCAGTCTGAGTAAGGTTCCACATTTGGGGGAGTACACTCATGTGGGATGAGAGCAGGGTGAAGAGGTCTGGTTACAGACAAGTCACCATTTCCAAGCAGCAAGGAAATTATCACCAGTTTATAACCGTACATGGGTATGCCAGGAACGGCTGAAGAACATCCCCAGCTACAGGTATTAAAACCCTTTTTGGACATTTTTGCACAGTTTGTTGCCCCAACCAGTTCCCACAACTTCGGCTTTTGCAAGAGGAATGCTCTGCATTAGTGCCTGTGTGTGGCCTCCCAGCTCCTTATTCACACTGCAGCATACAGGCAGCTCAGTGCAGTGTAAGACTCGAATGGGATAACAACAGAATTAAAGGAAAAAAACCTCTCTGACGAAGATTTAAGAAAACATGATTTCCCTCTTTTAAAGAGCAGAAGGAAACTTAAGGTAAGAAAAATACACAACTCCTGAGACTCTGCCTTAGCTTTCAATTTTAAGAAACAATGGGATTTAGCACTTCACTACAATTGAGGGAAACTGGTAATCCAAACCAAGATCTAAATTGCTCCTTAAGCAGTTAAGCCTCACAAAACAGAAGTATCAGAAGACAAGGAAAAGCTCTCAGCTTGACAAAAACAACAAAAAAGAAAAAAAGTAAACCTCCTTATATCCAAGATACGTCTTCATCAGTGAACAGTGAATTTTCACTTCACACACACATAAAGGATGTATGAACAATCTTCTCTTTTAGGGTCTGTTCTCAATGAACTACCCTCAGGCTCTCTGACCCCACAGAACCAGACGCACAGGAGATGGAGGTGCTGAGAAGACATAGTTACCGTACACAAGCTCATTCAACTCCTACACCGGGCATGACAGAGCTGTAGTGCAGCTGGAATACCACACCGCAGCATACCAGTGGGTTTGACTCTAGGGGAATCCTGGTCTCCCAAATCCCAGGCTGAACTCACTGAGTGACCTTTAACAAGTTGCTTAACCTCCCTGCAGCTTCAGTTCCCCTCAATAAATGCTCTGATCCGGCATTTTAGACACCGGATTTTGATATTAAACAACTTAAAAGAGCAACATCAGAAGCTTTTAGGTCAGCAGTATGAAAGCATCTTTTTTTTTTTTTTTACTTTGGCCTGGGGACTATAAACAGAGAACAATGCAGAAATACTGATAACAGCAGCATGCTTGATACTAACATTCAATATGCTTTATTTTGCAAAAGGATGTTGCAAAAAAAAAAAAAAGAATCTAAGAGCAGAATTTACAAAAAGGTGAAGAAAAACTCCAGAAGTGTCCTCCTAATCCCCCTTTTTCTTTTAAAATAGATGCCCACACAAGCTAGGGTGCCACACACAGCCATGCAAAGGCTCAGGAGGTGGGAAGGCCTCGAAGCATCAGTGCAGAGAGAAGAAACTACTACTAAAATAACATTACCATCTCACTACTGAAATGCTTGGCATTGATGCCACAGCACTGAAACACAAAGGGCTCATCATTTATACGTAACCGAGACTGGGTTAAACATCCACGCAATGCTATGACTACAGTGAAACTGGTGAGGATGCAGGCGTGACCAACTCTAAGCACTCAAAGCGAGATCCAGAATATCAATGATTAACAAAAAGCAAACAGAAAAAAAGTAAGCGGGAAACTGCTTTTTGCCTTTTTGCACGTCCAGCATCGTGATAGTATCAAGATTACTGCTTTTTCCCCAATTCACTTACTGTGCACTCTCCATATCCCCAAACTACAGCAAAGAGCTGTCTAACACTGCTTTAAACAGCCTTTCAGGCATTTCCATGGAATGTGAAACTTCTGAAACAGTTGAGCAACAGTGACTAAGGTAATTAGGTGCACTTCTCATGATATCCAGGATTTCTGGTGAACTTTATACACAGTATCATCTGACTCTGAGAACCGGAGATCAAAAAAAGACCGTTGCCTGACTCAGAAGTGACTAAGCTAGGAGAAAGCAGGCCTGGAGATAATAAAACTGAGAGCAAGGAGAGCTTCCTCTGCTCATTCTCTTGTGAGCATGGCCACTATCCAGCTTCCAGAGCCCTCAAGAAGAAAGAAGCCTTCCTGAGAGTCTGGCAGCAGGACTGCCCACCATCCCACAGCTGGGTGAGAGCAGAGGGAGAGGCCCCAAGCACCGCTAGGCAGGGGCAGCCGCTGGCAACCAGGCATTTCGAGGGCAGCTCTTGGTCAATAATCGAAAGGAATGCCAGGCACACTGCCACTTCCACTCCGCTAGTTTGTTCCTCTGAAAGTACCTTCACAACTGCCTCTTTCAAAGTCCATCTGACTCACATGGAAATGAACCTCACAAAGCAGACCTGATCCTTAATAAAGCAGAGATCTCATCTGGTGACATTAGAATTTAAACAACTAAATCCTGTGAGTTTTCCCCAACCCCCATCCTCAGCAGCACATGCTGGCCCTTGAAGCAGTAAATGCAGGAGTCCCACAAGGCACTCACACTCTGTGCTGCTGAGCAGATCAGAAGCAGAATAATGAACCACCTCCCCCAGTCCCACTGCTGGTACGAGTTTGTAATGCTGCCCTTCCCCCCACTACTGGTAAAGCCTGACAAAGAAACAGAGGTACCCAACACGACTTGGCACACACATTCCAGATGGAAGGCCGCCTCAGAAATCAACAGCTTTTCATACTCTTCATGGAAAAGATCGTACTGTAACAACACAAAAGAAAAAAAATGTACTGTAGAAAACTCGAGGTAATGTTTTCCTATCATGAATAATGATGAAGGTCACAATGCGTAAAAGAAGTGCAAAAAAGCGAGAGAAGCACAGAGGTAAGAAAGCTGCCCCAAACAGCCACCTAAGCCTTCTTCAGCATTCCAGACAAAATACTTTAAACATTGAGTACCACACAAAAGTATTTGAATACAATCTCAGTGTGGGAACTTCTAAATGCCTGACATTAACTAGGAAATCATTTAGAATGTACAACCACTAATAAATACTTCATTTAAATGAGGAGATAAGGCATATGCTCAGAAGCGCTCAGTCTGAAGTCCCGTTCATGCATTAAATCCATGCAGGCAGTTGAGAAAAACAGCGCTATATGGCTGATAAACCTGACCAGAGCTTCAATAATTAACAGGCTACAAGGAATGGGACTGAGATACCTCAGATCACTTATTGCTATCATAACAAGCCATTAAAACCCTGCCTGTGCTCTGCAAAGCTTTGCCCCACTGCAAACTCCATAGAGCTTCAATTGTACCATTGCACCCCAAAGATCCCACTGCAAATCCCTTTGCATCCATCACAGCATTATAAAGCATTGCAACTCCCACAGTCCCCATAAACCCCACTGCAAATCCCACTGTATCCACTGCACAATTACAAACCCCACTGCAAACCCCAATTCCCCACAGCCCCCTCTGCAAAGCACTGCAAACCCCATGGCCCCCACTGCAGACCCCATTACAAACCCTGTAGCACCATTACACCCCACAGCACCCATTACCTTACTTAGAAAATAATACATGGCTACTGGGAAACTAGTTTCAGAAATTTTCTTTTTATCCAATGATGGATGGCAAAAGTAGTGTAGGAATGTAAGCACTCCCTAGTTCACCAGTTTGTCTCTAACAGTGTATCTGCTTGTCTGATCCATCCTGATATCAAGAAGGCTCCCAATAAGCACTGCACGCAAGACAAACTGTAAAATGGAACCTTGTCCAGATCTTTGGGGGGGGGGGGGGGGGGTCTAAAAACATTGCTGGGCACTAAAAGGTAACTCCATCTGTGCTGCCTCCCACTATCTGAGAAAACCCATTTATCCAGTATGCACAATGACGCAAATTATTTCTCAATGCATGCTCATCTTTAGGGTAATAATGTAAAATTAGGGAGACCAATTATGCTGCAGAAAAATAGGCTATTTTTGAAGGTGTTTCCAGCTCCTGTTCACTACTTAACAGAACCAGTCACACTCCCACAAGCCTCTGGCAGATGAAAGGTGAGAACTTCTCACAGCTCATCAGTGTTAACCCTGTTATTACCTCCATCAGCAAAGCTACGCGCAAGTTGCCTCCTATTACACTCTTATGCACACTTCTAATCACATTGTCTTGACATATGGTTACAGCAGCAGTTTAGTGCCTAGCTGCTATTACCAGCATAAAACATTCCAGTTTCAGGGAAGTCTCCAAAGAGTACAAGCTGTTGTGCTGTTTCAGGAGTTTCAAAGCTTTTCAGTGGCAACCAGTCCAAAGGTGAATTCCTGCTGGGCTCAAAATCACTGTTTCCTACCCAGGGTCACCAGCCCCACTATGCTATCTAATCCCTTGTCTGCAGAGCAGAGATGGGTCTGGAGAAGAGACTTCAATTATTAAATGAATAAACTTATTTGGAGGGTGGAGAAGAGTAAAAGATGCAAGTATATTGCTGCAAAATGATGTTTTCAAAGCAGCAAGTGGCTGTTTGGGTACCCTACAGCCAATGGATCACCAAGCTTCTGTAAAATCCTTCTGTACTCTTTTTGGAAACCTTAACTCCCTAAAGAGCATCTCCAAACTCAGTTTGAGTGGGTCTGTATTTTTGTTTTAAAGTTGGATTAAAGTAATAATACTTGTAATCTTTGTCTTTTTAGTTCTTTTTACCAACATTCAGCTCTCACTGATCTTCCATTATTTGCAGTAAGCATGACATGAAAAGGCTGCGTCCACCCCTTTGTTTAAGGGTTAAAAAACAGATTCGTTACTAAGTTCAGTCACCAATCAGAGGAAAGCCTGAGCCAGCAGGCAGAGTGCTCCTGCCACCTGCATGGCCCATGGGACATGGCTGCTCCTGCTCCCTCCTCCTTTGTTTGAGCGCAGTGACATGGAACAGGTCAGCAACAGCATCTCTGGGAGATTTTACTGCTACACCATAGAATCATTAAGATTGAAGAAGACCACTAAGATCATCACATCCAACCATCAACCCATCCCCACCATGCCCACTAACTCATGTCCCTCAGTGCCACATCTCCATGGTTCTTGAACGCTTCAAGGGACAGTGCCTCCACCACCTCCCTGGGCAGCCTGTGCCAGTGCCTCACTGCTCCTTCGGAGAAGAGATTTCTCCTAATATCCAATCTGAACCTCCCCTGGTGCAACTTGAGGTAATGACCTCTTATCCTACTGCTGTTACCTGGGAGCAGAGGGTGACCCCCACCTCACCACAACCTCCTTTCAGGCAGTTGTAAAGAGTGATAAGGTCTTCCCTGAGCCTTCTCCAGATGCAACGATCCCAAACTCCAGGGTGCTATTTGGCTCAGTTCTGGAATGGGTTGATATCTCTCTTTATCACTTGTTTCTCGGTTTTCACACGTAGGCAACATCACAGTTGCACAACACATTGGCCGTTCCATCTGTAGTTAAGCTTGTATTTTGTCTGTTCCTCCATCATTAATTACAGCAACAAAGCCAACCAGCCCTCGCTAACATTATTACTCATTACTTCCTTCTAATTGCAATGGAAGAACCTCAACTGATAGAAAACAAGGCAGTCACAGCGCACACCAACAACACTGCCCTTCCAGCATGGATCCTCAGCCTCAGCACCCAGCACAGCTCCTTGCCTGCTGCCTCCCAGAGCTCAGCTGGAAATGCCCCTCAAGAATCATAGAATCATTAAGGTTGGAAAAGACCACTAAGATCACCATGCCCACTAACTACATCCCTCAGTGCCACATCTCCACAGTTCCTGAGTATCTCCAGGGATGGTGACTCCACCACCTCCCTGGGTAGCCTGTGCCAGTGCCTCACTGCTCTTTCTAATATGAGATTTTTCCTAATATACAACCTGAACCTTCCTTGGCACAACTTAAGGCCATTCTCTCTGGTATTAAGCAGTGCTCCTCAGGGACTTCCCATGCCCACAGCAGCAGGGGTCAGGCAGAGGGACCATTTGGAAGCTCCCTCAGCAAGGAGTAACCGGGTGCTAAACTTGCTAAGGTTCCCTATGCATTCATCAGCCTCTATGAACAACAGCGAATTAGGGATTTCATTTGGCACCCCCGCTACTGAAGCCACATACTCAGAGGCAGGCACTGTTGCGTTTGTTTTTGCGTTTGTCTTGGTTTTCTTTAAAAAAAAAAAAAAAAAAAGCATTGCACGTCATCCCCCCTCACGCATTTCGTGCCAATGGCCAAAGTTATCGAGCTGAGCTCTAGGGCAACCTCAGCCGAGAAGAGCGGTGTCATTTAAGACCCGCTTCGCACCACCGGCGGGACACGGCCCTCCCCGCAGGGCGAAGAAGCGGAGCCCCCGGCCCGCGGCGGGAGGGGCCTGACCCGGCCCACCCGGGAGCCGCACACAACGCGGACACCATCTTACCCCGCAGCTCGGAACAAAACCACCCCCCGTTCACGCGGCGCGTTTCGAGTCAACTTGGAGAACTTTAAGGCCATAAATCGTCAAAAAAATAAAGATACGCGAAGCGGGGCGCAGAGGGGGCGGCCCCAAAGGGGCGGGGGGACGTTCGGTGGCGGTGTGGGGCCCGATGCCCCCCGGCGCTGGCTGCGTTCCAGGGAGCCCGTCTGACGGGTTGGGCCCGAAGTGAGCGAGGGAAAGCTGGGAAAGGAAAGGAAAGAAAGGAAAAGAAAGGAAAAGAAAAAAAGAAAGAAAGAAAAGAAAAAAAAAGAAAAAAAGAAAAAAAAAGAAAAAGAAAAAGAAAAAGAAAAAGTAGAAGGAGGGAAGGGGGAGGGGAAGCCCCCTCCCACAGCCCCACGGCCAGGAAAGGGCAGGCTCGCCCCCCGCCCCCTCCGAGGCTCCATTTTCTCTCCCTCCCGCTGCCCCGCTCCAACTTTCCGCCCCCGGCGCTCACCGGCATCATCTTCGAGCCGAACCGCATGGGGACGGTCGGTGGCGGCCCCGCCGCCCGCAGCGGCAGAGCGCCGGGCCGGGACCTGTTGCGGAAGCGCCCGACTCAGCTCGGCCTCCTCCGCTTTGTCCCCGCCGGGCGCCGCTCTCCCGCCGACTCCGCTCCGAAAGCGGCCCCGGACCGGCGGGGAGGAGCCG